>NW_015506112.1:271434-277204 GCF_001515645.1 Sinocyclocheilus grahami | reverse complement strand
ACACCGCATTCCCCGGTCCCCGTCTCTCCTCAGTGCCCTCAGGAGGTCGGTCTGCCAACCCTGCCGTGTTCCAGGGCGCAGCGGTCTCCGGCGAGTGCTTCTCTCAGTTACCGCCCGGCAACGTAGCGGCACTGAGAGGGTCGTGGCCTCTGCGGAGGTCCCCAGAGCAGCTAGTTCGGCGTCCCCTGTCGGCGTGCAGACGCTTCAAGGCACCGAACTAGCCGTTCTGGCCATACCAGAGATCAGTCGAGAGACTGATTCCCTTGGTCGTTCTCGCTCACACGAAAGAGCTGGGGTTAAGACTTAACGCCAAGAAAAGTGTACAGAGAACCACTTGTCTGGGCGTATTGTGTGATTCGACCACGATGCAGGCATGTATGTCTCCTGCTCGGATCGAGTTGATCCTCACCTCAGTCGCGAGAGTAAGAGAAGGCCGGTCACTCACTGTCAAGCAGTTCCAGACTGCTTGGGCTGATGACAGCTGCGTCCAGTGTGATAACTCTTGGCCGGCTGTACATGAGACCCCTACAGTGGTGGCACAAGAACAAGGGGTTCTCCCCGAGGGGAAACCCGCTTCGCATGCTCAAGGTCACGCAAAGGTGCCTACGTGCCTTAGACATGTGGAGGAAACCTTGGTTCTTGTCTCAGGGCCCGGTGCTGGGAGCTCCTTGTCGACGCGTATGCTAGCGACGGAAGCATCCCTCACCTGTTGAGGTGTGGTCATGAGTGACATGGCATTCAATTGTCTGGAGATGCTGGCCATGTTCCGAGTTCTCCCAGACCTAAGAGGTCACCATGTGTTGGTGCGCACCGACAACACAGCGGTGGTCTCTTACATCAACCAGTTCCTGCAGGCCTGTTTATCCGCAGGGTTGACCCACTCCACCCTAGAGGGCTTCATGGCGGCCATTGCGGCCTACCATGCCCCTCTCGGTGGCCATTCAGTGGGAAAACCCTCTTCTTACACGTTTCCTCTGCGGTGCGCTGAGGCAGAGGCCTCCGGCCAGAGAAGCTTATGCTAAATGGTGGATCAGGATGCTATTCCATAGCCTCGAGTCCTCTGATCTCCCCTCTCCTTTGCGGGTCAATATTCACTCCTCCAGAAGTTGGCCTTCGGGATGGCGAGCCCCGCCTACTTTAGCCACTCCAGGCTCTTTTGTTCTCTCGCCCTAGCTGTGCAGTCTTCCACACTAGGCAGAGATTTGGAAGTCTGGCGGCGTGGGCATTCTCGTTCCCCTAGCGTTCTCGACGCAGCTCGAGTTCCTGAAGAGGAACGTCTCAGATTACGTATGTAACCCTGGTTCCTCGAGGGAACGAGACGCTGCATCTCGGTGCCATACTTCCGGCGTCCCTGCCGGCGCTCGCTTCATTCCTAGAAGCTGATGCTGGCTCCACCGCACGTGCTTTTATAGCTTCCTGGTCATGACGTCATCCGCCGTGACGTCCCGTTCAGCTATTGGACTGATTTCACATGTGATTCAGAGCGTGGGTCGCAGAAGGCGTTCCCCTAGTGTTCTCGACGCAGCGTCTCGTTCCCTCGAGGAACCAGGGTTACATACGTAACCTGAGACGTTCTCCCTCACACATCCAGCTCCTTTGGGTCTGGATGCCATGTTACAGACGTGGCCGTGGCCACTCACATTTGTCAGGTTTTATAGCCTAGATGTTGGGACCACTCTGGGCTGTAGAGTGCTTCTGTCTTGAGATGTGCACATTGATTTTACACAAGACAGGTATTCGTCAGTATGGCGGAGTTGGTATTCTTGATCCCAAAGTGTTTCCGACACAGCGCAAGGTCCTGAAGGGGTACGTCTTTAGGTTACATATATGTAACCAAGGTTCCCCAAAGGGAATGAGACGCTGCATCGCCCTGACATACTTCCTGCATCCCTGGGATCACTTGCTTTGACCAATCAGAAACTAATGTTGTTTATACCGGGTGCGCGTTTAAGCTTCCTGGTTGCTACATCACCCTCACATGACATCTCGCCACTCTGTTGGGCTGATTTCACACATGCTTCAGGACACGGTCACGCAGAGGTGTTCCCAAAGCATTACCAACGCAACGTCTCGTTCCCTTTGGGCAGGGGTAGGCAAGTTCGGTCCTAGAGAGCCGCAGTCCTGCAGAGTTCAGCTCCAACCCTAATCAAACACACCTGAACAAGCTAATCAATGTCTTCAGGATTACTAAGGCTATAGACAGGTGAGTTTTGTTTTCAGGGTTGGAGCTGAACTCTGCAGGACTGCGGCTCTCTAGGACCGAACTTGCCTACCCCTGCCTTTGGGAAACCATGGTTATATATGTAAAACAGAGACATTCTCTTTTTAGACAGTACAGAAATACAATCGTTCATACACGTATTCACGTTTAAATGCAATAAATATGAGCAACATATTCAATGCGTTTTACTTCTAGATTTATATATTAAGTTGCTCAAGCAAGTGGCAAAACATGTAAACAGCCTATAGTCTAGCCTATAGACTACTTTCATTACATTAAAAGGTAGTAAGCTATCACAAACATATTCAATTAAAACTTACACTGACAGAAACAGTCAGCTCTCTTGCCTTTTTTTGTATTTAAATCTTCATTATAAGCAATCCTTGCAGTCCTTGCGAACAATGCACTGTCACTTTAATTCAGTGCATGCAGCACAGCAAAAATAGACTCGAGGAAATTGTCACATATCTTTTATATTATCCTGCAGTGCTTTATGTAAGTTTTAAAAGGCAGTGTACACTAAATGAAGTGTGGATTTACAGTATACTTCTGTACTGTAATGTGGTCCTGCTTGGCTTCTGAATTGTCTGCACTCATTTCCCAAAATTAATTTGAAGGTTATATAGTCAAAACAAATGGACATGTTGAGAGCTATTGAAGCTTTTAACAAGTCAACTAATCTATTGAATCTTGAGAGAGAGAGAGTCTAAAAACAGTGTTCCCTTATCTATCTATCTATCTATCTATCTATCTATCTATCTATCTATCTATCTATCTATCTATCTATCAATCACATTTTTTAGTTCACACTTTAGTTTGATTCTCACTACTCTCACTATTAACTAACTATTAACGATGGCTTTTGCCTCAAACTGGTCTTCAGTAAAAACTGGTTCTTAAAGTATAGTATTTTACCTTTTTATTATTATTATTATTATTATTATTATTATTGTTGTTGTTGTTATTTTCCAAAAATGTACATAGTATTCAGAATTAATAGAGGTCCAGCTTTATTCACTGATGTTTACTGGTGCGATTTTATATTTATTTCATTTGAAGTGATACAACTTTGGTTGGGCATTTGGACCTTATAAACCTCATCAGCTGCACTGTTTTCACTATGACCAAAAAACATTTACGGTAATACAGAAAAAAATGGGTAACACTATTTTACGGACAAATTCTCACTATTAACTAGTTGCTTATTAGCATACATATGACTATCAGATTGGCTGTTTATTAGTATTTATAAAGCACATATTAATGTCTTATTCTGCATGACCATATTCTAGATCCCTTAACCCTACTCCATACCTAAACTTAACAACTACCTTACTATTAATAAGCAGCAAATTAGTGAGGGGGAAATTGTAATTAGTCTTATAGGCTTCATTTCTGACTATTCACAAGCGCCTAAAATACAACACTGTTTAGACAAAGTGAGCAGATTGCTTTATATATGTATGTATGCATATATGTTGATTTTGTGGAGGCTCAGAAACTCTTGAACTTCTAGTAAGTTATCAAAAAATGTGTTGAATTAAAATAAATAAATATATAAACAAATAAATAAATAAATAATAGAGGGAGTAAAATTCTGTCTATTCATTTATTTTATTCCTGTGTAGGATATCAGACCGAATCAGACAATCTAAGATTTGGTTTCCACAAGGTTGTAAATGTATCGGGTTACCATGAAACCAGGGTCTTGTTCGGCGTCCTGGGGTGTTACAAAGTATTTGTGAAATCTAGCTAACAAAATATATATTGTGTGTTGGAGTGTTCCAGACGCTACATAAGTTATCAAAAAATGTGTTGAATTAAAATAAATAAATATGATAGTGTTTTCACTATATTTTGGATATAGATATCCATTGCAGAATTGATGTCATACGGCTCGTTCACTGACTCGCTGGCCGTCTCAGTGATCAGCTATAAAACAGTGATTCTGTCCTAATTCCCTTACATATTAATGGTGGAGTTCCCTTTAAAATCTTAAATTATTCCCTTTGAGCTAAATTGACCTGTTTCCCTTACACCTGGTTTTCAGTGTTTATTACAGACTTTCTTGGCAGCATTCAAAGCCTGATGCTTTGGCTGTAGTGGGACTATTTTCACTGGCAGAAGAAACAATGAGTGAAATAACTTAGCCAATTTTGGTCTTACAGTAAATGCAAGTTATTTAATATTTATTCAACAATGTTCATTGAACTGTTCAAGAGCAACTTTAACTGTATGATCAAACCTCTATATTAAAACATATAATACAATGCAATGATGATTGAGAAATGAACAAATAACATTACTCAAAAGCATAATGTATTTGATACTTTTTAACAAGATTTTGCCCCCCCCCCCCACGTTATTCTTATGTTTGCTTTTTAAAAATCAGTGAAGATTTTAAAGCAAAAACCTTATTTCATATCACTCTTCATCTTTCTTTCACCTCTCCTCACTCGTCTCATTTTTCTCTCCTCTCTTCATCTGACTGCCTCTGTCTCCTCCTTCCATCCATTCACAGATGGAGGTCAGTGGAGCGGGACAGAGGGACAGTGGCCGCTCGCTCCTCACACCAGCATGTGTCAGCCGGCCTATAAAACATTACAGCGTTGCGCCGCGTGCAGCGCTCCGGCTATTTAGCTTGTAAACGCGTGTCATTAAATAATGAATCGTGAGTTAACAAGGATATAAAGCACTGACTGCCTGACACTGTGGCGTTTAGTTGCATGAAACATTTTTTACTTCGTCTCACCAAAAGGGGTCACTGCTTAGCTGACTTTTGAGTTTGTACAGATTCTATGGTCCAAAGAGATCGAACCATTCACAATAAAAGCTTTTGGAGAAGTATATTGTAAGAAAATAGATGTTATGAGAAGAGAAGACCTGGAAGTTACGCAACCTTGAACTTCAAATGAATGTGTGTATAAAGCTGTTTGGGTGAAGTGGCTCTGAACACTAACCCAGAGTCACGCGGCATTCAGAAGGCATCAAAAGATGAGTTTTCCAGGTCGGGCAGCCTAATGCACACGGTGCTCAAGTGTTTGGATGTCTGTGTGTTTGTACTGCTTGATCAGTAAGGATGAATGAGATGTATGGGTGTCCGAAGGTACATTCAGGGTAGAGTGAAATTTAGCAGTGGAATTTTTTCTCTCGCTGCTTTAAAGGGGTCATATGATGCGATTTCAATTTTTCCTTTCTCTTTGGAGTGTTACAAGCTCTTGGTGCATAAAGAAAATCTGTAAAGTTGCAAAGACTAAAGTCTCAAATCCAAAGAGATATTCTTCATAAAAGTTCAGAGTCAGCCACGCCTACCTAAAATGGCTCGCCCCCACATGTCTACCTCACTATGTGGGAAGATTTGCATAACGCCACCCAAATGTTCACTCAAAGAAAGAAGGCTTAACTTTTAGTCTCACTGTAGTTTTGTTGACGCTGCAGCCATGTCGTGAAGACGCTGTGTGCTTCGTTGTGAAAGCGAAACTACTTTGTTTGGTCTTCCAAAAGAGGACGATATCCGCTTCGTCATGCCTAGAGCTGATCCGTGCTGGT
>NW_015506112.1:262819-270396 GCF_001515645.1 Sinocyclocheilus grahami | reverse complement strand
GGGAAGATTTGCATAACGCCACCCAAATGTTCACTCAAAGAAAGAAGGCTTAACTTTTAGTCTCACTGTAGTTTTGTTGACGCTGCAGCCATGTCGTGAAGACGCTGTGTGCTTCGTTGTGAAAGCGAAACTACTTTGTTTGGTCTTCCAAAAGAGGACGATATCCGCTTCGTCATGCCTAGAGCTGATCCGTGCTGGTCGCTGAGGGAATATTCCAAAGTGGAATCCAGCCCGGGGTCCGTCACACGTGGTTGCCGCTCATTCGTCGGATCCGCCGGGCGCGCCGTTCTCGACCCCGCCGCCTCAGCTCACTCTAGCCCAGCCTCAGCTCATGCTAAGCCGGGGCTTCCGTTCACGCTAGAAAACCGCATAAACACATTTCATTACACCAAATACACAACATAATGTTCATATGACCCCTTTAATGATGCTGTTTTAATGCAAAGTCAGTCCACAATATGAATCTGTCAACTGAACATGAACGTATGATATATTTAATAATACAGAATGAGTAAAATATCATGTACTTTCAAGTAATTTGACATTACTGCAAAGTGAACTTTTTAACTGTGTATTAAGTGGGTTTAGAAAGTACAATTGAATTGCCTTTTAATTCATTAATATCATATTACCTGCATGTTTTTTATGAGCTTTTAAGAGTTAAAGTATACTGCAAGTGACAATATTATAATTTAGTGAACATATAGGGGTGAATTTAACTCATGTTATTGCCATATTGCCATGTGCTATACAAATAACTGTGAAAATAGAGCACAGCTAACGTTATATAAACATTAGCCCCCGGATTCACAGGCCAGTCTCAGACTAAAATGCATGTTCAAGCCGTCTTAACTGAACATATCTTGTACTGACACATCTTAAAATATGTCAGTGCCATTGTCGTGTCTCAAGATGCACACCAGTAAAGTTCTTAAGGCATTTTTATAAAAGTTATTATCCTAATTTAACCAATGCCTAGTCCTGCCTTAAGCTAAGTCTCTATGTTCAAACATGGAAGTTGTTCACATCAGGCATGTACATACATTTAAATTACGTTATGCACTAAAATGTTTATGCCACCTCACAGCAAAACTCCAGATCAGCTGTATGTCATGTGGGTTAACTGAGACCTGTTCTGAGGAGGATCACTTTATTGACTGGCACACTGCACAATTAAATGTAAACCCTTAAGTCAGATGTCCTTATAAAGACTGCAACTTTAATGTTTGCTCTTCACAGAAAAGTTGTCAACGACAAACCTGACATCACGCAGATGATATTTCAAAGACCAGCTCTTTTTACAGTAAACCAGGTACGTATAAGTGCATTCATCCCATGTTGTATTTGCCACAATTATAAGATTCCAACTTGGAAAAAGAATTAATGTCCTTGTAGAATTACCATCAGTAATCTGGGAATTTTCTGAGAGCTTCTCTTGTACCACGTGACCACTGTACCTGACTGCTGCAGATTATTTTAGGCATGGGTAGTGTTGCCATAGAAACGCACAGTTCCCGGTCCAAGGACATGAACAGCTCTATGTAGAACATGGTGTGAACGCAGCATATGATCTTGAGTATTTGACAACAGCATTATCTAACTGACTTGATGATAATGTCTTTATCGATCTGTTTCTTCCTCCGTTAGGACGCAGCTGACAAGACAGACTCCAGTAAGAATCCTCAGCGTTGATCAAGCAAGTCCACAGCTAAACCCATCTAGAGTGGGAATCATCTTGGAAGAAAACTTTGTAATGGAGGAACCGACCGATCTCAAGCCTTCTATGTCCATTTCTTCAGACTGATTTATGCTCTGCACCTGGACTAAGTGTTTGAAAAGCACTTTATATTTTATTCAGCAGGTAATGCTCAACCTCGGAAAAGGTGATTTAGCACCTAAAATGCAGTACTGCCAATATTGTGAACTCAGAGTGGAATAAAACCATATATTTTTGATGCCGTTTGTTGTGATTCTGAGATTAGTTTTATGTTAGTTTGTTAAACTAGTTTTTTCATGTTTTATGGGGAAATGTTTTCAGATAAAAAAAAAAAAATCTTGTTTTGTTGTGTTTTTAAATTAAGATTTGGACTTTTATTCGTTTGCTTTTTTCTTAATTTTCTAGTTTAACAAATTGGAAAAATAAAACAACTGATATAGATTTAACTTGGAAATTGCACTGAAAAAAAGATTTCATACAACCAATTTAAAAAAAATATAGGGTAATGATTCACATCTATATTTTTTAACTTGAGCCAATGAAAAATAAATAACTTGCCCTAAACAATATTTTCTGTGTCTATGAAAACTATAAAAATACATTTTCTTAAGTCTATATTTTTTTGTTTGGATCAAAAATAGAATTTAAATTAATTGACTTTCTTCAACAAGAAAAATATACTTTGTGCCAGGTTTTATAAAATAGTTTGCATAGACATAGAAAATATTGTTTAGGACAAGTTATTTATTCTTCATTGACTCAAGTTAAAAAATATAGATGTGAATCATTACCCTAAATTGTTTTAATTGGTGGAATGAAACATTTTTTTTCAGTGTGATACAGATCCTGTAAAAATAGGCTTTACGTATAATTAAGCAATAACACAAGCACAAGGCTGCAGGTAATTTAATGTAATCTTACAAACCAAAATGTGATTGTGAGTATGTTAATATTCAATGACTTGCATTTCACTTTTCTCTTGACAAGAACTGCATTTATTCAGTCGCAGAACGTCTTTACGATCACATCAAACCGTAGACATTTCAGAAGCGCGCTGCAACTTCACTTCAGCACCAGGCACGAGTCAAACGAGCACGCACAAAGACACCGGCGTGCGCTGTAGCCTTTATCATTTCATATCAAAGAGCGAAATAATCTTCGTGCATGCAATGTCATGCAAAACTGTGCATGTATTTTACATGAGTCACATTTAAGAACATGTCTCTGAAATGGATTTCAGAACTGTCCTGGAGCAGCCCAGCACTGTCTCCCTCATCTAACACACCCGATTCAACTCGTCAGTCCATTATTGAAACTTTAAGACCTGAAGTGAGTCAGAAAAGGTAAAGAGAATTGTGAGAAAATATAATGCGTGTCAGATCCGCATCATGTTCAGCAGCAGCAGCTCTTAAAAGAAAAGAAAATACCAGGCAAAACAACCTAATAACCAGCTGCTGTGATGTATGTTCGTCAATAACAAAAGAAGAAAACATAGGAAATCAATAACTTGATTTATCTATATTTAATTTGTAATTTAGTGATAATTTCAATTTTTGTATATTTCTGCTGAAGGGCATAGGTAGGTCTAAATACGACATTTATTATAATGGGTTTATGTTAAGTTTGTTTTAAGTCAATGGTTAAATATTAGGTGGAAAACAAAAAAATATATAGAGAGAAATCAGTATTGGTATCTGTCACGAATCCGGTCCGTGGACTTCCATCCGATCGCCACCAGAGGTCACTCGTCCATCATATTGACTCGCTCGCTAAACTGACTGTTGCACGTCACCACGGACTACATTTCTCATGCACCATTTCACTAATCACACGCTCACCTGAGACCAATCACACACACTACATAACACCCACTCAGTTCCTGCTCTGATCACCGAGTATTGCTCTGCGTTTAGCACTCCCCAAGTGTTAGCTGCTTTACCGAGCCATTCCGTGTTTCTGTTTAGTCTCTAGTTTTGTTTAGTGTTTATCTCTCCTCTAGCGATAGGTACATTACTGAGCCTATCCTTTTCCCATTTTTAGTTTTAGTCTCAGTCTAGTCTTTCTGTGTTGCCTTATTGTCTGTTTCCTGACCTTCTGCCTTTGTTTACTGGATTACCCCTCTTGTGCCACCCTCTGGATACTGTTCGCCGATCGTAGACCCACGCTAGCCCAAGTAATATTCTTTGTCTTGCCTGTGCCATACCTGTTTGCTGTTGTTCGACCCTGCCTGTGTTTTTTGACCACGTCTCTTGTGAATAAAAGCTTGCACATGGATCCGCACGCCTCTCGTCTCGTCAGCCCCGTTACAGTATCATTGTTACTGGCCTTCAGTCAAAAAAGATGCCATTGAACAAATATAAAAAACATAATGTCTTTACGTTGTTTGTACATTAATTTGAAGATTTAATGTGAAATTTTTGCAATATAAAAGTATATTTAAAAACTTTAATGTTAGGTGGGATTAATCCCGATTAATCTCAGAAAAATCAGTTCATTTTAATGATTTTAGCAAATGGTTGCAATATAACAAAGAGTGAAAAATTTAAGGGGGTCTGAATACTTTCCGTACCCACTGTATATATATATATATATATATATATATATAGCATGGGTAAAACCTCTCCTACATCAGGTAAAATTAGACCCATTACATCAGGCTTGACATGTGATTGCTTGTGGTTTCCAGACAGGATGCTGCCTCTGTCCTCAAACTGGCTTTGGTCTGGAAACAATCGTGATGCTTCCAGGAAATTATTGGCACTCACTGTAGGATTAATTTTCTCTTTTTGAGAAGGTCTTTCTTGCGGATGACCGTGACTATCCTGAAAGCCTGCAGACAGTGCCAGTCTCACTGTGACCTGTTATCAGTTAAGACGGTCTGTTTACAAAAGGTGAAAAGTGAGAAGAGTTCAGAAGTGATAAGAGTTAATTTCCAGGTAAATGGTTGGATTTGTCAAACAGTCAGTGGCGCACACTCACACAACTAAAGGTGTGATGTATTTACTTTTAACCACAGTGACGTGAAAATCTATTTGATTCTTCTCAGTCATTGTCTTGATTGAGCACTGGTTGTACATTCTCAGTCAAAATGTAGTATTGTACAAAGGGAAACTGAATAAGGACATTGTATTGCATTTTAATGTTTCCTTTCTTCTTGAAGGTTGAGTCAAAGCTAATATCTCTTTGGACCGTCCTTAATGGCAATAACTGACACTGACTGGCACTTCCTATAATTTGATATGAGACTTGCATGTCTCTGTGGAGTCATAGCTCATTCTTCTCTGCATCACTGCTTTAACAGTGACATTGATTGGTAAGTCAGACATGAGCTGATCTTTTCGGGTCCTTTCAACAAGATTCAAAGGACTCTGCATTGTAGAAACTTTGAATTCTTCTACATACATTCTTCTGTGATCACCATGCTTTAAGCTTCAAGAAGTACAAAAGGATATCTTAAAAGCAACCCATGTGAGTGTTTTAAAGGAACAGTTCGCCCGGAAAAAAAACAATTGCTGACAGTTTACTCCCCCTCAGGTCATCCAAGATGTGGATGAGTTTGTTTCTTCATCAGATTTGGAGAAACGTAGCATTCCATCATTTGCTCACCAGTGGATCCTCTGTAGTGAATGGGTGCCGTCAGAATGAGAGTCCAACAGCTGACAACAAACAACTCCAATGCTACATTTCTCCAAATCTGTTAGTAAATGAAACAAACTCATCTTGGATTAACCGAGGGTGAGTGAATTTTCAGCAAATTGTCATTTTTTGGATGAACTATTGCTTTAATTCATCCATCGTCTGAATAGACTTTATTGTTTTTTACGATGAATGCATTTCATTTGTATTGATTTATTCACATGCAATCGTTGATCAACACATACATACATAAATATTGTCAATGGAAGCTTCTCCTTGTGTGTCAAACACCAATGCACTTTTAGAAATGGATTACAGTATGTAGAATTTCAATGAATTGAGAAAAAGGATGAGAGAATTTAAAAAATGCAAAATATAAAGAGCAATTCACAGAGCCAGAATCCTGGTCTGATTTGCAGCTAACATGTAAAAACTGGGTAACACTTTATTTCGATAGTCCACTTTAGACATTCTATTAACAGTAAGTAACTTTGCAACTACATGTCAACTAGCAGTTAGTAGCGTATTAGTAGACTATCTGCTTAATATCTTCAAACACTTTCTTTATCAACTTATTCTACTAACCCTAAACCTACCCTAACAGTCTACTCTGAGAGTTAGTAGATATGTAGTTGCAAATTAATGAGAATTAGTTGACATGTAGTTACAAAGTTACTTATAGTTAATAGAATGTCTAAAGTGGACTATCGAAATAAAGTGTAAACAAAAAATGTGATTCATTTTGTTTGTCATTAAATGGGTCATATGACGTTGCTAAAAAACAAACAAACATTATTTTGTGTATTTGGTGTAATGCAATGTGTTTACATTAAAAAAAACATTATTTTGTGTATTTGGTGTAATGCAATGTGTTTACATAAAAAAAAACATTATTTTCCACATACTGTACGTTATTGTTGCTCCTCTATGCCTCGCCTTTCTGAAACGCATCGATTTTTACAAAGCTCATCGTTCTGAAAAGCGAGGTGTGCTCTCATTGGCCAGCTATCCAGTGCGTTGCGATTGGCCGAATACCTCAAGCGTGTGACGGAAATGTTACGCCCCTTACCAGGTTCAGAAAACTTTCCTCCGTAAAATGCGCTGCACTCACTTGAATATTTGGGTTGAAGTGTTCTGGAACAGTGTTGTAAATAAAACTTAACCACTGATTTCTAGTTGTGTCCTCTTTTGGAAGCCAAACAAAGTAGCTTGGCTTTCGCAACGAAACACACAGCGTCTCCACAATACGGTGGCGGCGACAATACTACAGCGAGAATAAAAGTTACGCCTTCTTTCTTTGCATATACATTTGGGTGGTGTTATGCAAATCTTCCCACACAGTGATGTAGATATGTGGGGGCGTGTTAGAACGAGCCGTTTTAGGAAGGCGTGGCTGAGCCTTCACTTTTATAAAGAATATCTCTTTGGATTTGAGACTTTAATCTTTGCGACTTTACGGATCTTCTGTATGCACGAACAACTTTTAACAATCCAAAGACAAAGGAAAACATGAAATCGCATCATATGACCCCTTTAAGGAGTATGCAAAGGTGAATTCACCAATGCTAGTTTCAGACCAGAGTTAGTGGAGTCCAAACAGCATTAGAGCCCACTGACCTTCATTCTATGTATGAAGAAAAAGTAGAATAATAATAAAACATTTTTTTCAGAATATGCAAAAGAAAGTCATATAGGTTTGGAATGACATGAGTGTGAGTAAATGATTTTCATTTAAGCTGCCAGTAAAGACTCTCGGGTAATAAAGAAGGCTCTCATCTCTTAGCAACAGAATCCATCTCTTTAATAGAAGCAATAGTTTCTTCAGTGAACATTTGTTCTGACCGAAATGTGATAAAATTATTTTCTATGTAACATGTGACACTAGTAACTCTTTCTGAATTTCTTCTGAGATTTTCTCCTCTTCCTGTGTGGAAGGAAACACACTAAATAGACAGTAACTGTAACTGATTTTTTGCTTATTTATTTAATTGAACTTGAGGAAACAAAGTTTGTAAGATATGTAAATGCCTCTCTTAATATTACTGCCTCAGGCTGCTCTTTCCTTCCTCTGATGATTTAACTAAAATGCCTTCTCTTCTGCAGCACACAATGTATCTGAATGCAACATTTCTAGTAAAAAATAAAAATAAAAAATTAAGGAAATCGAAATCTTCCGATTTTCAGTTTCTAAGTTAAATTGGAACCTCTGGCCTTTAATTAGCTT
>NW_015506112.1:253699-260352 GCF_001515645.1 Sinocyclocheilus grahami | reverse complement strand
AAAAAAAACAATTGCTGACAGTTTACTCCCCCTCAGGTCATCCAAGATGTGGATGAGTTTGTTTCTTCATCAGATTTGGAGAAACGTAGCATTCCATCATTTGCTCACCAGTGGATCCTCTGTAGTGAATGGGTGCCGTCAGAATGAGAGTCCAACAGCTGACAACAAACAACTCCAATGCTACATTTCTCCAAATCTGTTAGTAAATGAAACAAACTCATCTTGGATTAACCGAGGGTGAGTGAATTTTCAGCAAATTGTCATTTTTTGGATGAACTATTGCTTTAATTCATCCATCGTCTGAATAGACTTTATTGTTTTTTACGATGAATGCATTTCATTTGTATTGATTTATTCACATGCAATCGTTGATCAACACATACATACATAAATATTGTCAATGGAAGCTTCTCCTTGTGTGTCAAACACCAATGCACTTTTAGAAATGGATTACAGTATGTAGAATTTCAATGAATTGAGAAAAAGGATGAGAGAATTTAAAAAATGCAAAATATAAAGACCAATTCACAGAGCCAGAATCCTGGTCTGATTTGCAGCTAACATGTAAAAACTGGGTAACACTTTATTTCGATAGTCCACTTTAGACATTCTATTAACAGTAAGTAACTTTGCAACTACATGTCAACTAGCAGTTAGTAGCGTATTAGTAGACTATCTGCTTAATATCTTCAAACACTTTCTTTATCAACTTATTCTACTAACCCTAAACCTACTCTAACAGTCTACTCTGAGAGTTAGTAGATATGTAGTTGCAAATTAATGAGAATTAGTTTACATGTAGTTACAAAGTTACTTATAGTTAATAGAATGTCTAAAGTGGACTATCGAAATAAAGTGTAAACAAAAACTGTGATTCATTTTGTTTGTCATTAAATGGGTCATATGACGTTGCTAAAAAACAAACAAACATTATTTTGTGTATTTGGTGTAATGCAATGTGTTTACATTAAAAAAAACATTATTTTGTGTATTTGGTGTAATGCAATGTGTTTACATAAAAAAAAACATTATTTTCCACATACTGTACGTTATTGTTGCTCCTCTATGCCTCGCCTTTCTGAAACGCATCGATTTTTACAAAGCTCATCGTTCTGAAAAGCGAGGTGTGCTCTCATTGGCCAGCTATCCAGTGCGTTGCGATTGGCCGAATACCTCAAGCGTGTGACGGAAATGTTACGCCCCTTACCAGGTTCAGAAAACTTTCCTCCGTAAAATGCGCTGCACTCACTTGAATATTTGGGTTGAAGTGTTCTGGAACAGTGTTGTAAATAAAACTTAACCACTGATTTCTAGTTGTGTCCTCTTTTGGAAGCCAAACAAAGTAGCTTGGCTTTCGCAACGAAACACACAGCGTCTCCACAATACGGTGGCGGCGACAATACTACAGCGAGAATAAAAGTTACGCCTTCTTTCTTTGCATATACATTTGGGTGGTGTTATGCAAATCTTCCCACACAGTGATGTAGATATGTGGGGGCGTGTTAGAACGAGCCGGTTTAGGAAGGCGTGGCTGAGCCTTCACTTTTATAAAGAATATCTCTTTGGATTTGAGACTTTAATCTTTGCGACTTTACGGATCTTCTGTATGCACGAACAACTTTTAACAATCCAAAGACAAAGGAAAACATGAAATCGCATCATATGACCCCTTTAAGGAGTATGCAAAGGTGAATTCACCAATGCTAGTTTCAGACCAGAGTTAGTGGAGTCCAAACAGCATTAGAGCCCACTGACCTTCATTCTATGTATGAAGAAAAAGTAGAATAATAATAAAACATTTTTTTCAGAATATGCAAAAGAAAGTCATATAGGTTTGGAATGACATGAGTGTGAGTAAATGATTTTCATTTAAGCTGCCAGTAAAGACTCTCGGGTAATAAAGAAGGCTCTCATCTCTTAGCAACAGAATCCATCTCTTTAATAGAAGCAATAGTTTCTTCAGTGAACATTTGTTCTGACCGAAATGTGATAAAATTATTTTCTATGTAACATGTGACACTAGTAACTCTTTCTGAATTTCTTCTGAGATTTTCTCCTCTTCCTGTGTGGAAGGAAACACACTAAATAGACAGTAACTGTAACTGATTTTTTGCTTATTTATTTAATTGAACTTGAGGAAACAAAGTTTGTAAGATATGTAAATGCCTCTCTTAATATTACTGCCTCAGGCTGCTCTTTCCTTCCTCTGATGATTTAACTAAAATGCCTTCTCTTCTGCAGCACACAATGTATCTGAATGCAACATTTCTAGTAAAAAATAAAAATAAAAAATTAAGGAAATCGAAATCTTCCGATTTTCAGTTTCTAAGTTAAATTGGAACCTCTGGCCTTTAATTTGCTTTGAATTCAATGGTGAGACTCTTGTGAAAACTGTATCACTTGGTGATATGAAAAAGAAGTGTGCTTAATTGTATTGATTGTGCACTTTTAATATACTTCAAATCTAAAAAGTAAAAAGTAGACTTGGAGATAATATGATATACTCAAATTGAAGGCCACTTAATTGCACTTAAAAAGTTACACTTAAAAATGTATATTCAGATGCAGCCTGTCGCTTTCATATTGTTGCCATCCCTCTCATCCTTTCTCAGAGGGTTTTGGATATAAATATCCATTGCAGAATTGATGTCATACGTCGCTGGCCGTCTCAGTGATCAGCCGTAAAACAGTGATTCTGTCCAAATTCCCTTACATATTATTGGTGAATTTCCCTTTAATATCTTAAATGATTCCCTTTGAGCTAAATTGTCACTGTTTCCCTTACAAATGTCATACAATGGAAGCCTGATTCTGCCATTCAAAAAAAACCAAAAACATTTTATCTCTTTTATTTTTCCCTCAAAACACAGAAAATTGTGAGATATAAACTTACAGTTCCTACTTTATTTCTTGAAAGAGTTTACTTCTGGCAATTCAAAGTTTTCTTCTCAGAACTGCAAGTTTATATCTCACAATTGCAAGTTAACGGGTTTTTTTTCTCAGAACTGCAAGAAAAAAAGTCTGAATTGTGAGATATGAACTCACAATTATGAGAAATCAGTCAGAATTGAAAAGTGGCTTTTTTTATCTATCCCATGACAGAAACAAGCTTGCATACAATACATTCATAAGAACCTCCAGACAAAAGTAGATGATCAGAAGTGCACAATAATATGATTGTCAGTATAAGGCCAACAAAGATGTCTTTCCTCAGGAAGCATTTGTCTTTATTTTCAGACAGTGAATGGTTTTGCGGGGTTTGACAGTGGTGGTGTAGTGCTGGGATTGGTGCTAACACAGAACACTGGTGACTTAATAAAGATGGAGTGTTTTACGTTCATCAGAAGAACTGCTGCGCCACAACACACCATCTAACGTGAGTGAGTTTGACAGCTGCAAATAGACACGGAAGCAGCCGTGTAGGCTGTAAATTAATTAAATTTTTCTTTAAATGTGAGCCTTTCTGAGAAATGTGTTTGCTGAACAAAATTACTCTCACTTTAGACCAAAAAAAGTACACAAATCATAACTGATGTATATTAGAATTATCACAGCATACTGCTATAGTGCAAAAGCGTTACTGCCTGCTTTTTGAGTGCCATTTAGACATATTTTTCCATTCATTTTCTCCATAGAGATTCCAAAAATGTCTTCAATAAAGACGCCAAAGCACCAAACCAACAATCACATCCTTACAAACTTTGATTTATTAAGCAAATAAATGTTTGAAGGTAAATAAATAAAAACAGATCAAGTGGCTCTTCTGAGGACATGAACATTGTGACTGATATAATAAAATCAGATGTTAGGGTACAATATAAAACTTAATATGTAAGTGTTTATGCTCTAATAATGTCAATACAGAAATAATTTGAGTAAATTTACCGGCTCAAAGTAATTAAGTAATCGCTGGTGGTCACTATTGTGGTAATGAATGGAGAACGTTGCTGGTAAGATTTTTAATATGCAAAACAAAATGTGACTTGAAAAGAGTTCACCGATGGATACATGTTTGATGTCAAGTGCACACGTAGGTAACAACATACAAGAAACTGAGCTCTCTGTATTTTTAACTCAAAAGGTTTCTATGTTCACAATCTTATTTCAATAAATGTACTTTTGTCATGACAACTCTCGGAGGGATTGGCATGGTAATGTTCATGACAATGTAGATGTATTTGGTCTTGGCGGAATAGATCTGCTACGCTGCTGCTGCTGCTCTGGCAGAGCAAGTACAGAGACTTGCTACTGCCAATACATCCACAACATGCTGCTGTGAGCAAGTAAGAAATACTGCTGCTGCAAATATAACATACATGAAATAACCCCATATAGCATACATGAATCACCTCGCATCAGATCTATACAGGTGGAGCTGGGGAAGGTGGAGGGTTTCTGAAGCAAGCTGCAACTGCTACAGCAAGCACTAATCATATATTTGAAATTTGAGCAGCGAGCTCATTGGCTACCGATACAGGAGAGAACCAATCAGCTGTGTCATGTGATAATGATGTCATTAGGTCAGATTGAGTTAGACCTATCGGACAGCGCCATCTAGACTTTCATGCCAAAACTCTATATTTCTAGAGCCTGGCTTTTGCACTCAAAATACAACCCTCAAGAATCTGGAGAATAAAACTACACATATGTTAAGGACTAAATTGCCAAACACCCCAGACTTAAAGCTTACTGCACACAAACTCACCTGAAGGTCATCTGAAAAACTTGTCCCAGGATCACCTGTTGAGTTTTGTTATTGTACCCACGGAGCATCTCACTGAAGAGTGTGTCGTTGAAGCGCGAGTCTTGCTTCGGACACTTTGGCCCTTCACAGTGATCAGCCAGGAGAAGACAGGAGCGGCCGTCAGCGGCTAGCTTGTATTCCTGCACACACCTGATCATCACACACACATTGACAGTGTTGAGATTTCATTCAGATAATAAAATGGTAGTTAAGTGAATGTATGTTAAAGGGATCGTTATCAAAGAAATGGATGAGCTGTATGTTAATACCATACACACTCATATCAGCTGAATTCTGTAATGTACTGGGATGCAGACTTTTAAAAAATTGTGAGAGATATTGTCTGTTTTAAGATGGATATACTATACATATACATGACATGTATGTCCAAAAATGTACAAACCCGATTCCAAAAAAGTTGGGACACTGTACAAATTGTGAGTAAAAAAGGAATGGAATAATTTACAAATCTCATAAACTTATATTTTATTCACAATAGAATATAGATAACATATCAAATGTTGAAAGTGAGACATTTTGAAATGTCATGCCAAATATTGGCTCATTTTGGATTTCATGACAGCTACACATTCCAAAAAAGTTGGGACAGGTAGCAATAAGAGGCCGGAAAAGTTAAATGTACATATAAGGAACAGCTGGAGGACCAATTTGCAACTTATTAGGTCAATTGGCAACATGATTGGGTATAAAAAGAGCCTCTCAGAGTGGCAGTGTCTTTCAGAAGTCAAGATGGGCAGAGGATCACCAATTCCCTCAATGCTGTGGCGAAAAATAGTGGAGCAATATCAGAAAGGAGTTTCTCAGAGAAAAATGGCAAAGAGTTTGAAGTTATCATCATCATCATCTACAGTGCATAATATCATCAAAAGATTCTGAGAATCTGGAACAATCTCTGTGCGTAAGGGTCAAGGCAGGAAAACCATACTGGATGCCCGTGATCTTCGGGCCCTTAGACGGCACTGCATCACATACAGGAATGCTACTGTAATGGAAATCACAACATGGGCTCAGGAATACTTCCAGAAAACATTGTCGGTGAACACAATCCACCGTGCCATTCGCCGTTGCCGGCTAAAACTCTATAGGTCAAAAAATAAGCCATATCTAAACATGATCCAGAAGCGCAGGCATTTTCTCTGGGCCAAGGCTCATTTAAAATGGACTGTGGCAAAGTGGAAAACTGTTCTGTGGTCAGACGAATCAAAATTTGAAGTTCTTTTTGGAAAACTGGGACGCCATGTCATCCGGACTAAAGAGGACAAGGACAACCCAAGTTGTTATCAGCGCTCCGTTCAGAAGCCTGCAACTCTGATGGTATGGGGTTGCATGGGTGCATGTGGCATGGACAGCTTACACATCTGGAAAGGCACCATCAATGCTGAAAGGTATATCCAAGTTCTAGAACAACATATGCTCCCATCCAGACATCGTCTCTTTCAGGGAAGACCTTGCATTTTCCAACATGACAATGCCAGACCACATACTGCATCAATTACAACATCATGGCTGTGTAGAAGAAGGATCCGGGTACTGAAATGGCCAGCCTGCAGTCCAGATCTTTCACCCATAGAAAACATTTGGCGCATCATAAAGAGGAAGATGCGACAAAGAAGACCTAAGACAGTTGAGCAACTAGAAGCCTGTATTAGACAAGAATGGGACAACATTCCTATTCCTAAACTTGAGCAACTTGTCTCCTCAGTCCCCAGACGTTTGCAGACTGTTATAAAAAGAAGAGGGGATGCCACACAATGGTAAACATGGCCTTGTCCCAACTCTTTTGAGATGTGTTGATGCCATGAAATTTAAAATCAAATTATTTTTCCCTTAAAATGATACATTTTCTAAGTTTAAACATTTGATATGTCATCTATGTTGTATTCCGAAT
>NW_015506112.1:252764-253129 GCF_001515645.1 Sinocyclocheilus grahami | reverse complement strand
AAAGTTCCAGACCTTTGAAAAAGTACTACCTTGTGAGTAGGGACTTTCTGAGGGGCAAATTTTTACCTGGAACTTTATTTAGATCCTGGTTCCTGAGGTGGAAACACACTGAGTACCGCCCCAAAGTCCCGAGTTCCTGGGGAAAGTTCCTGAAGTGGAAATGGGCATATGGATACCAAAAAATTTCAAAGGCTTTATCAATGCCTAGAAGCACAGTTAAGTCTATTATTAAGAAGTGGAAGGTATTTGGTAGAACACAGACCCTCCCTGGATCAGAACGTCGCTCCAAACTGGATGAAAGAGCGAGGAGGAAACTGATCAGAGAGGCGAAGCGAGAGGCCGACAGCAACTCTGAAGCAGCTGCA
>NW_015506112.1:246235-252197 GCF_001515645.1 Sinocyclocheilus grahami | reverse complement strand
TTTTCTATACCCACTGTGCTCTTTATGTGCTTGGGTTCATATTCATGCATGTGTGTTTTCTCTCACCCGCAGAACATGAGCACATTGCTGGACGTCGGGTCATCAGGAAGAGGAACCAGCTGCTGAAGACACAGCTGCTCACAGCCTCCATTGAAGCCGTCCGTACAGTCCGTTCCCAGAGAGTAGTCATAGCAGCCCGAACCGTCCTTCATGGGCCTCAGTCCTTCTGGGCACTGTGAATCATTTGGGAAGAGAGAGATGGACACGGAGATCAACATCTGCATGCTGGTCTGGACTTTCTGTTACCAGGTAACAATAAAAACCCTTGAGACCGCATGTACTGTATTCTCAGTGGGGAGTTATTATGTGATGAACAAAGCAGTTTCTCAGGAAGGAAAGAGTGTTAATGAGGGTTGCCAAGGCAGCACCACAGAATTCAGGAAAAGATCCAGAGCCTCAATAGGACACACATTATCCAGACATGTCAAACTGACCAGCCCACATATTCAGAGACAAGAGGAAGTCCAATTGGATTGTTGTGTTTTCTTGCTTGTGCAAAAGTAGAGCATAGCTTTTATCATATGGTTGCTAGAGTATTTTGTGTTGTAACTTACTTGCCCAAGTCTAAAGTCTCATTGATGTGGCTCGGGGCTCTCCTTTAATCTAAGTCTGAGTGATTTTTGTTCTCTGTATCATTGGGCAGGTTGAAAATTTTAAGTCTGATGCTTGAATGCTCCTCAACAAGCACATCTTAAGGTGTAATGCATGATGCATAAATAGTGTGAGATGACTTGTATGCCAAAGCTGAATGTCTGGGTTGTTTTCATTAGCCCCAGTTTGAGCAAAAGTAGCTTGATTTTTAAAGACCCCTGTGTACGCACGGTGAAGTTCTTTTTTTAATTATTTACTTAGGGGTACAACGAAGTTTGAAATACCCTTGCAGCTATGTACTGTTAGCAAACATCCTCACCCCTGGGTAACAGGTGCATTACACTCTCATAGTGATGTCCGGTTCGCGAACGAATCATTCTTTTTAGTGAACCGGTCGAACCATTTCACCAAGTCGGACTGAATCGTTCAAAACAGTTCGCATCTCGAGTCAGCACTGATCCACGATTTTCTAAAGTTTCTCACGTTCAGACATGCCTGCCAAGTCCCTACGACTCGCAATAAACCAATATCCCGGAGTTTATGTTACTCCTGTAACTCCAACAGCACTGAAACATGCTGTGCAGATTGAGAGAACTGATGAGCACGAGCAGCTGATATACTGAGCATGCGTGTACTACTGAACAAACGGTACGGCTACAGCGGTTCACGAGTCAACAATTCTCGAATCACCAGTACACTGAACCGAGAACCGTTTCTTTCGGACACGTTCGACATACTGAGAACCGATGAGCTGGAGATACTGAGCATGCTTGAAGCTAAAACTGATGCTGTGCTGATATTAATATACTATGAGCGCGAGTGAACTGAGGACTTGAATGAGGGGGCGAATTTGACGAAATTAAGTTTATTTAATAACAGATCAATCTTACTGGAAAATGCAAATGTAACTATATTAAACAACAAACATGATGAATATGCAACAACTGTTCAGTCAAAACATGTAAATTAATTTTACTATTTACTATTGTGTATGCACGTTATATTTTAAGCTTTATGAGCTGGATTTCTGTATGGTTACGGTTCTGTTACAGTTTCTGTAAAAAAGTTGGTGAAGACTTCACTTTCTTTATTTTCATATCTTTAAGACATCCGCGTTTGCACATCAGTACCAGTTTTAGGTGCTTTTGCAAAATGTAAATGTAAGAAACTTATCCAAGATGACGATGGTTATTACTATTTATCTTAAGTAATGATTACAAATTACTTTATTTTAATGGTTTGAATGTATTTTCATTTGCCAGGACGAAATAATTGATGTCATTACGTGAGGACGTAAAAGAACCAGTGAACCAGTGAAGCTACTCGCTACATCTTCTGAACACTTCTCATGTAAACATCCTTTATTCTTATATAAATCATCCAAAACACATGACAATCACATACAAGTCACCTGCTGTCGCAATCGTTTGTTTATTACCTTCATGTTTCACGTGTAGAAATGTTTCTCTGGCTTTGTGTACAGAACTGAACGCAGAAGTGTGGTGTAAGTTCGTCATCAAAGAGACAGGACGGGTTATGAACGTGTAGTATTATGAGTGACATATGAGCTGTGAATGAGTCAGAACAACAATTGGAAGAGAAAAAAGACTAATGCTGCGTTACAGACAACTCGAAATTTAGATTTTTTTCAATAAGAGGTGTAAATAAATAAGAGGTGTGTTCGACTTGAAGCAGCGCTGCACAGACCAATTCATGTATTACATCAAAGTACTGTGAGAGCTATAGTATAAAGAGCAGACGGCTGCTTATGCTTGTGAATTGCGGTACTTTGATGTCATACACCGACCAGTCTGCACAGCGCTGCTTCAAGACAAACACACCTAACGTCTAGCTCCAAACTCAGTCCTGGAGGGCCGCTGTCCTGCAGAGTTTAGCTCCAACTTGCCTCAACGCACCTGCCTGGAAGTTTTTAGTATGCCTAGTAAGACTTTGATTAGCTGGTTCAGGAGTGTTTGATTAGGGTTGGAGCTAAACTCTGCAGGACACCGGCCCTCCAGTACCGAGTTTGGAGAACCCTGGTCTAGAATGTCACTGGAAGTCGGACATCCAACATGTGAACTTGGGCAGATCGGTGAACCTCGACCTCAACGAGACACATCATTTGGAGTCACTGCTTCCAATGAGCATAATGTGGAGCTTATGTAAAACTTATTTTTTTGTCAACTGTTTTTAAAACAAATGGTAGCATTTTATGATAATTATTTTCTGTTTTTGCCATAATTGACACAAAAACACGATCCGCTCATGTTGCTTAGGTATGTGCATTCTGTCACTGTTTAAATTGCCCTGTCAGTCATCTTGTCACAGTTAACATCTTTCACATTTCATTTAATTTCATTTCCTACCACATTGTAGATAAATGAAGAGGCACGTTGATCTGCCAGTCACAGGTCTATCATGCCAAGAACTCTCCTCGTGTGTTTGAATAATGATGCTTTTAAAAGTTAATGACTAAACGTATCTTTAAAAAGTTCACAATGTTGTTGAAGATGAAATATAATGTGGATAACATTATATATATGTATATATATATATTTTTTTTTTTTCGTCTGGTTAGATATTATTTATCACTATTTATCACCCCTTTTTCTCCCTGTCTGTTGGTCTGGTATATCTGCCCTGTTTGTAGTTTATTAACACTTCTTTTATTCATGTTTGTAGTTCTAAATCCTCGTCCAACATGCAATGGATTATGGGCAATATTTGCCGTTGGAGTATGCAGTGATCTGCACTTCGAATTTCTAACGAAAATGGTAAACCATCCAGGTATCTCCGGAATAATCATCACAACATCCTTCGATTCGGGGCATACTGATTCTAATTTTGAATACTATTTGGGATGGATAGTATGCGAATTGGGAGACAGCAAAATATATGTATAGGCATAGATATGTATAAGTAGATTCAACATTTGACCGCTCCAGGCATATTGACACGTCCGCCATCTTGAACCGGTCAATGCATCGCCTCTCACAATAAAAAAAATCAATGAGTTTCATTGCACAGCCTCTGGTTGTAAAAAAACACCAAAATTTCAAATGCCTGAGGAAACTGGATAAACTTTAACAGGTAAGAATGTGTTGGTTTGTGTTTTTAATATTTATTAACTCAATATTTCAGGGTTTTTACAGTACCTTTTAAGTGTCATGTTAGCTAACAGCTTTGTTCCGTTGTATTGTGTTAGTTTAGCAAAATCATCAGCTGAATTCTATTGCAGATATAGACATTCATACATGCATATAACTATGGTTGCAGACATACATGAGTTCACAGGTGACAGATTACCTACGTAACGGCCACATTCTTATGGTAGTTTGAAAATGTTTACCAGCCGGAGTTAACTTTTTTCTGGGAACTTCACTCTGGAAAGCTGTTTCATACTCTTGAAATGAACTTCATTTTGGCCTGATTTTGTTCTAACTTATGTCTCACCAGTTCGTTCTTCACTCTTCCTCTAAGGCTGCCACAGCTTGCACTCTGTTTCTTTATAAGCAGTTTGTGTTTGGTGTAAATCTTGATGTGTTGAGTCTTTGCTCAGGGGCTCCCTGATCTATTATACTGAAGAATCTTCGATGAGAGAGTGCATTTGGCATTACACAGATAGATAGCCAATGAAAGAGATACTGGAATAAGATGACAGTCAACATCGGCACTCGACAAGCTTCACATTCATTACATATGTATCACATGTCTGTCCCGCGGGAGCTGGTAGTGTCTGAGCTGACTGACTTGACACTCAGCATTAATGATTTCACAATTTTCATATGAATACATGTATGTCTGTAGCAAAAACACATATGATCTAATCAACAACTGAAATGACAATTGTAGTCTGGCAATGTTACATCACAATTTATTATCTAGAAGTGCTACTGACCTACATGAGAGGATGAAAAACCATGAAAGGTGGTGTCTGTAGTGTTGCTCAGGTGACAGGATGGTGAATGCCATGAATAAAATTACACCCCCCAATCACAAAAAAAAAAAAGTAAAATAAAAATGAACGAATGAATAAATAAATAAAATATATTAAATAAGTCTGCAATTTCTTAATATGTTTTCACATTGAAATCTACAATGTTTTTGAAAATAAAAACATTGCACTAAGAAAAATTAAGCCTACTGTAGGACCATTAAGATTTGTACTTAAATATTACAAAATAATAACAAATTATTATTATTATTATTATTATTAAATCAGTATAAAGTAAACATACTTAAACAATTTATAAACCCATTTCACTATTTATTTATTTATTTATTTATTTATTTGTTTGTTTGTTTGTTTGTTTGTTTGTTTGTTTGTTAAAAAGGCAAGGATTATTTTACATAAGCAAAAACATATTAAAGCTTTCAAATGTAGGACAAAAAAACGCAGTGCAGACTTTCTTTCATGCAGGTCTTGACCAGTGTGTTTGCTTATCTGAGCTGAAAATTAATTCAGACATCCTGTATACAATCATCATAGCCATATTTTTCTGTATAGAATTAGACCATAAGGCAAAGCCACTCTTGAGGTCATATGTGATTTCATTGAGCACACCGCTTCGGTACCAGAGAGCCACCAAAGACTCTGAACCTCAAGACCAAAGGCCTTAGATTGGATGATTTCAAAGAAAGCAACAACAACATCAAGCGAGAAATAAAAGAACAGTGCTTCAAAGCACATCAGGAAAATAAGCGGAAAATGTATTTATTTTTAATGGTGGTGCAGGGGGGGGGGGGGGTTTTTGCGGGGGTTATGGGCTTTATGTTTTTTTAATGCAAACACGAGCGCACTGGATCATATAACACACGTATGATAATATAGACTGAGATATTCTTCATCTTGACCTGAGAAAGGATCACAGTCGACAGCATCAGTCCTGTGTCTGTAATATAATATTCATCAGAGCGTTGTTTATAAATGCTTCAGTCTTTCAGTCTCTAACATTCTCTCACAAGCACATAGATACATTTTTTTTTTTTTCAAAATCTGAGTCTGAAGCAAGCAAACACACAGCTCAAAACCTGCTGTCATTCGGCGTATACTGTACGTCTTCTTTCATCAAAACAACAGAAAATTCATTAATTCATTGTATTTATTTTAACACTTTCAATACTAATAATATGGTCAACATTTTATAACAAATGCATACAGTAATGCTCTCGTCTGTGTACAATACTGTATATTCTGCTTAATCAGAGGACTTAATGAGAGTAAATTTCATTTATGGCAATCTGTCTATTAATTGCCAGTATTTTGCCATATATATACAGTATATATACAGTGGGTACGGAAAGTATTCAG
>NW_015506112.1:196213-244622 GCF_001515645.1 Sinocyclocheilus grahami | reverse complement strand
GTGTGGGTAGAGGGGGGGGGGGGATTTTTGCAGTGTTATCGTGCTTTAGTTGTTTTAATGGCATACTGAAGTGGTTCAGCAGGACGAGCGCACTGGATCATATAACACACGTATGATAATATAGACTGAGATATTCTTCATCTTGACCTGAGAAAGGATCACAGTCGACAGCATCAGTCCTGTGTCTGTAATATAATATTCATCAGAGCGTTGTTTATGAATGCTTCAGTCTTTCAGTCTCTAACATTCTCTCACAAGCACACAGTGATACATTTTTTTTTTTCAAAATCTGAGTCTGAAGCAGCAAACACAAGACATTTCAGCTCAAAACCTGCTGTCATTCGGCGTATACTGTACGTCTTCTTTCATCAAAACAACAGAAAATTCATTGTTTTAAATTATTTATTTTAACAGCCCTACTTTCAATTCTAATAATATGGTCAACATTTTATAACAAATGCATACAGTAATGCTCTCGTCTGTGTACAATACTGTATATTCTGCTTAATCAGAGGACTTAATGAGAGTAAATTTCATTTATGGCAATCTGTCTATTAATTACCAGTATTTTGCCATATATATATATATATATATATATATATATATATATATTCTCAGTATGAACTAATGAATATAATGTTTGACATTGGATTCTAAACATACTGTATTTTCTATTACAAACATAATTCATAAACACCATAATTACAAAATGAGTGTTAATTATCTTTATAAGAATAAACAAAAAAAAAAGTTAAGAACTTAAGTAAACATATATACATAAATAAGCAAGCAAATCAACAACAGCACAAATAGTGCAAAAAATGCTACTAGGTATTTATAGAATTGATATTCAGACATTTACTGTGGAATCAATGCAGGCTACTTTAGTTCCTTTTCTACCAATTATAGTATAAAATATCATAATAATAATAATAATAGTAATATTTGTGATAAATAGTAATAGGGTGTAAAATAAATAAATAGTTCACCATTATTGTGATTACTATTCTGTTGGACGGACAATATTTACTTTATTTATGTGCAGCAGGCTTTGTTTTACCTTACATTTATGTTGTTACAGAGGGGAAAAAAACTGTGGAGAAAATAAACTTAGAGATGAACTTAACAATCCACTCTCTTTTCTTATTTGAAATCCTATAAAAATATATATTTCTATATTACTCCAATTAATTGTGAATTTGAGAAGAACAAAAGAAAAATCTACTTTGACTTGAATCAATGCATGCTATAGTCATGACAACAAAAGGAAAATCAAAATCACTTTTTTTTTTGCCACTTTTAAAAGAAAAAAAAGAAAAATACAGCGGCAACTGAATAAAAAAACTTGCACTTGACGCAATCACATGGTTTCCAAAGCAGTAGAGACAGAGAAAGCCTGTGGGAAACAAAACTCAAGGAGGTGTACTCACAAAAAATGTCTGAAAAATTACAGCACATTCCTAAAGCACGAATGTAAAATGCTCACTGGTCACCTATAAAAGACGAGCGGTCGTGATTTCCATCACAACAGACGGTGCAGACGAGAGAAATGAGGCAGTACAGAAACCTCTGTGGCTCAATCCGCTGCCTCTGTGTTTACTCTCATTAGTCAATCTAATCACCTCCAGGTTTTTAATCAGACACTGTGCAATTAAGCGGCTGCCTTCATCTTAATGAATGCATGTCCCTCATTATTAAGTGTCTGAATTACACGCGTGACCTAATAAAGCCATTTTGGAGTGATGTTTGACCTGTGGGTCAATGGCGGCTGGAGCTTTTCAAGAGTGGCACAGTCATCAAATGCAGCTAAATGTCTTAATTTAGTGCATGCACTGATGCCCCTTTAAAGCAGCTTCTCAAACTACCAAACGGTGACTTCATATAAAGGGAAAGAAGGAAAATCATCTTCAATTCCGGTCAAAACAGTATCGACACATTTCTGAAAACATTAAAGGCAATTAATGTGAAAACTTCACAACGAGACAGCAAAAGGTTGTGGGAAGGGAAATGACTCTAAAGGCTGTTTTGTTATTTTGTCCCCATTGGCACGTCATCTCAGATAGGAGATGATATCTGCTGTGCATAATACTGTGGCTCTTGCATTCATTAAACTATTAAAGGAGCGGGAATCGAAATGGCAGCCTTTTGTGGAATAACTCTTATTGTGCACCGCTCTGCCGATTGCGAACGCTGAGTTTAGACCTCCTTTCATTTGTTTAATGCACAGCTGACATGCCAGTTTCTTTGTTCCTGGCATTCAGATCTCAACTTGACCTTATCAGATGGTGCCAAAACAGGAAAACAGACCAAAAAAAAAAAAAGAGGATTTTATGATCTAGCACAGGATCGCTGCAAATCAAGAGTGAAGTACAAGCGTTTCTCTTTGATGAAGTTCACTTGAAGAGCACTTAGAAAAGTAAACCCTTTTATGTTGCTTTCCAATGTGTTAAAATGCCTAGAAATCAAAATATTTGGTGCCAAATTTGGGTATTTGGCACTTTTGCTTGGGTGTTGGCATTTTGAACTGCCTTAGTGTTCAGTCCAACACGATTTGATACAATTGAATCCGAGCAGCAAATTCCAGCTGAATTGCCATTTGAAGGGTAAAAAAAAAGAAAACAAATAAAGTAACAATAATCCACAAGTAATCCACTCCAGTCCATCAATTAACATCTTGTGTCAAATCCATCATTAAGACATTTTAACTTAAAACCATTGCTTCCAGCTAAAATTTGAGTTAAGAAAAACCATAATAACACTTCCTCCAGTGAAAAAAAGTGGTCTTGTCTGAATCTGAATCAAGTGAGAAACATGCACAGATCAACGTTTAAAAAAGTAAACAGTCTAAAACATATTTCAGCCAGAAGCAATGCTTTAAAATTAAAAAGCCTTAATGCTGGGTTTGTTTCTTACAAACACACCTCTTTTCTCTTCTCAAGATGTTAAGTGATGGATGCACTGGAGTGGTGTGGATTATTGTGATGTTTTTATCAGCCGTTTGGACTCTCGTTCTGACGGCACCCATTCACTGCAGATGATCCACTGGTGAGCAAGTGATGCAATGCTACATTTTCTCCAAATCTGTTCTGACAAAGAAACAAACTCATCTACATCTTGGATGGTCTGAGGGTGATTTCCTTTTTTAGCGACTTTTCATTTTTTGGTGAACTATTCCTTTAATTGATGCATATAAATCACAGTGTTATAAGAGTAGTAAAACTGAAAAAAAATAAAAACCATATAGTAATATACGGTAATAAAATAAGATCAAAATCATAAAAGAAATGCGAGCCGTGACAGATGTTCTCTTCTGTAAGTAGTTTATATATATCTTGATTTGCATCAGTTACATCGTTTAAGCCATGTACAGTGGGGAAAAAAAGTATTTAGTCAGCCACCAATTGTGCAAGTTCTCCCACTTAAAAAGATGAGAGAGGCCTGTAATTTTCATCATAGGTATACCTCAACTATGAGAGACAAAATGAGAAAAAAAAATCCAGAAAATCACATTGTAGGATTTTTAAAGAATTAAATCATCTTCAATTCCGGTCAAAACAGTATCGACACATTTCTGAAAACATTAAAGGCAATTAATGTGAAAACTTCACAACGAGACAGCAAAAGGTTGTGGGAAGGGAAATGACTCTAAAGGCTGTTTTGTTATTTTGTCCCCATTGGCACGTCATCTCAGATAGGAGATGATATCTGCTGTGCATAATACTGTGGCTCTTGCATTCATTAAACTATTAAAGGAGCGGGAATCGAAATGGCAGCCTTTTGTGGAATAACTCTTATTGTGCACCGCTCTGCCGATTGCGAACGCTGAGTTTAGACCTCCTTTCATTTGTTTAATGCACAGCTGACATGCCAGTTTCTTTGTTCCTGGCATTCAGATCTCAACTTGACCTTATCAGATGGTGCCAAAACAGGAAAACAGACCAAAAAAAAAAAAAAAGAGGATTTTATGATCTAGCACAGGATTGCTGCAAATCAAGAGGGAAGTACAAGCGTTTCTCTTTGATGAAGTTCACTTGAAGAGCACTTAGAAAAGTAAACCCTTTTATGTTGCTTTCCAATGTGTTAAAATGCCTAGAAATCAAAATATTTGGTGCCAAATTTGGGTATTTGGCACTTTTGCTTGGGTGTTGGCATTTTGAACTGCCTTAGTGTTCAGTCCAACACGATTTGATACAATTGAATCCGAGCAGCAAATTCCAGCTGAATTGCCATTTGAAGGGTAAAAAAAAAGAAAACAAATAAAGTAACAATAATCCACAAGTAATCCACTCCAGTCCATCAATTAACATCTTGTGTCAAATCCATCATTAAGACATTTTAACTTAAAACCATTGCTTCCAGCTAAAGTTTGAGTTAAGAAAAACCATAATAACACTTCCTCCAGTGAAAAAAAAGTGGTCTTGTCTGAATCTGAATCAAGTGAGAAACATGCACAGATCAACGTTTAAAAAAGTAAACAGTCTAAAACATATTTCAGCCAGAAGCAATGCTTTAAAATTAAAAAGCCTTAATGCTGGGTTTGTTTCTTACAAACACACCTCTTTTCTCTTCTCAAGATGTTAAGTGATGGATGCACTGGAGTGGTGTGGATTATTGTGATGTTTTTATCAGCCGTTTGGACTCTCGTTCTGACGGCACCCATTCACTGCAGATGATCCACTGGTGAGCAAGTGATGCAATGCTACATTTTCTCCAAATCTGTTCTGACAAAGAAACAAACTCATCTACATCTTGGATGGTCTGAGGGTGATTTCCTTTTTTAGCGACTTTTCATTTTTTGGTGAACTATTCCTTTAATTGATGCATATAAATCACAGTGTTATAAGAGTAGTAAAACTGAAAAAAAATAAAAACCATATAGTAATATACGGTAATAAAATAAGATCAAAATCATAAAAGAAATGCGAGCCGTGACAGATGTTCTCTTCTGTAAGTAGTTTATATATATCTTGATTTGCATCAGTTACATCGTTTAAGGCATATACAGTGGGGGAAAAAAGTATTTAGTCAGCCACCAATTGTGCAAGTTCTCCCACTTAAAAAGATGAGAGAGGCCTGTAATTTTCATCATAGGTATACCTCAACTATGAGAGACAAAATGAGAAAAAAAAATCCAGAAAATCACATTGTAGGATTTTTAAAGAATTTATTTGCAAATTATGGTGGAAAATAAGTATTGGGTCAATAACAAAATTTAATCTCAATACTTTGTTATATACCCTTTGTTGGCAATGACAGACGTCAAACGTTTTCTGTAAGTCTTCAATGTTGCATTTCCTTATAAAGTTTTCAGCCAACTGGCGAGTCACTGACAAAGGCAGTTTTTACACTGACTTGGCACTTGGCGAGCGAACCCTGTTGCATGGCTTTTTTGAAATCTACAAAAATCACAGCTGGCAGAAGTCCTTCAGAATAATGATTTCACATGTGTGCTGCTCTCTCTTATCTCATTATTTTCTCCTCTCATTTAGCATATATCCTTTCTTCTCGTTCTTCATCTTGTTTCACTCTTCCTTTCCCACTGTCTTCTGCTCTGTTCATTATTCCGTCGTCTCTTTCTCTCTGTGTTGTCCATCACGTCACCTCATCTTTCTCCAGCTTTCTCATTTTTTTTTCATGCTTCAAAGGTTTGGAAGTATCTTCTCTCTCTATGCTAATGGCACAGGAGGGAGCCATCGCCACACTATAATGGTTTGGACACACCTGGCTAGAACTCCAGGGAGGAAATTCAAATGACGGACACACAAGCGCTTTCATTTGCAGTAGAAATAAAGATACATGAAAGAAACTAAACTAAACGCCTTTAGAAACTAAACACAACCGACATACGGAAGAGAAAGGTCCCTGCGTGTGAATAAATGTGCCTTCTTAATGCTTTACAGAGGAATTTTATGAAAATCAAACCAGCATGGACTTTTTAACATAGAAAACATAACACGAAAAAAGTCCTGAAGGGTCTTAAAAAAAAAATATATATATATATATATATATATATATATATATATATATATATTCCGCCTCAGACTAAATGTCATGGATTTAATATATTATCTTGTCTAAACTGTAAGAAAAAAGCTGTAGAAAAACGGATAATGGCAGAAAATGACCAGTACTTCTTTTAAGTTCACGGCATTTCATTCAACCCTAAAACACAACACAACTGAATGCATAAACACCAAAAAATAAATAAATCAACATTACAAGTCTGATTCTGATTACTCCTGTATGTGTATTCATGTATTTGTGAATGTGTGTGTGTGTGTGTGTGTGTGCATGTGTGAGTGAGTATATAACACACACACACACACACACACACACACACACACAGTGCATGTGTGAGTGAGTATATAACACACACACACACATATTCACAGATACATGAATACATATACATATATATATTTTATTTTTTATTTTTATGTAGTAATATTACTGTTTTTACTGCATTTTTTAATCAAATAAATGCAGAATTTGTGAGCAGAAGAGACTTATTTCATAAACATTAAAAAAAGAAAAAGAGAGAAAGTCAAAGGTATAATTATTTCAAAGGTAGGTAAAATCCTTTTGGCTCAGTGAGGCGAGAAACTGAACATGATGGAGGAAACAGAACATGTTCTTCATCCACAGGATAAATGAATCACTTTGCACTTTGAAATGCTTAGGCCATGCCCACACGTGCATGGGTATTTATATAAACAGAGTTTTTCCTTCTTCTGTTTTAAAAACAAATCTCCGTCCACATGAAAACGCAAATGCATGCTATGAAGCACTGTCATGAGCATGCCAAACCAGCAGGTGGCGATATAATCTCAAGTTTAAAGCCATGTTGGCCAATCCGAAACCTGAAAAAGTCTCCACTAGGCGGAGATAACAACGCAGGCGCCGATGTCACAAGCCAAAAATCTTCACCCTGGCAGGCGTTTTCAAAAATGTTCGGTTTCAGTGAACTGGTGCTGCGTTTGCGTGTGGACGAATGGCCTAACCGCATAGAAAAAGCTGCGGTTTTAAAAATAACCGCATTCTTGTGGACAGGGCCTTAGAATCCCAGAAATATGTTGAGAATCCTGTTTTTCATTTGTTTTGGACAATGAGGGGGGGGGGGGAGAAGAAGAAGCAATAAATGAATCAGAAGAGGAAATTGTTGGCAGTTGGAGAGCAGGCACTTTTCTGGTAGAAACTTTTAATAAGATCACCCACTGGCAACAGATCAGCCTTCACAACTCAGCATGGAATAAACTCGGACAATCTTATTAGTTGTTCTTCATATATATTTCATTCCGGGAGGTCCTTGCTGAAAACGTTCCTTCCAAAATAAATACTATATTTCACCATTCAAATTATGTTGTATGTGAATGCTGACCGTTGTTATAGATTCAGCTCTCATCTGTGTCTGACCGCCCACTCCAGGAGAAACGCTGAGGTGGATTATCAAACATGAGGTGAGGAGCATGCTCCAGAGGACAGAACCGAACAGTTTTTTATGCATGTAATTTTTCTATATTAATATATGTTTTGACATGTCATCATAACGACTACAAGCCGACATTTGGTCCAAAATGTGATTACTCACAATGTGTATTTTCAGTTTTGTTCTTTTTTTACTTGCCCTCAGACCATCCAAGATGTAGATGAGTTTGTTTCTTCATCAGATTTGGAGAAATGTAGCATTCCATCACTTGCTCCCCAATGAAGATTTGAAATGCAACTCTGGATACTTTAATTCATCAAAAAAAATGCGTTAGTGGCATTAGACACGTATTATAGTATTCTCTAATTATACTTCTGTAGCTTCTCTTTGAAATAACATTTCAGAGAGTCTGATATAATATAACCAACTATGAGGTATCTTATTATAACAGTATATCTTAAAAAAAAAAAAAAAAACTTTGGTCAAATGTTAAAAGCATTTGTCTTATAAATACTGTAGTTATACTTTACATCCAAAATCATCTACAGGGATGCTGCTATATATTCATATGTTATTCTGATGCTGTGCTGGGCCCCGTAATTGCTGCTCTGTTTTCTTTTTGTTAGATATGCGATAGTAATTCTGTGCTAAATTGCTTAAAGTCAATGCACATCTTTATCTAGCTGATGATTTTAACATTCTGATAAGTAATTAGTCATTAATAATATTAATAATATATAAATAATAGTAATTTATGAAAGGATACAGGTGCAAACACATCTGTGAAAAATCACATGTTAGATCTTGGAAATAAAACTGCTTTCACATTCAACACGCACCTTTAAGTATATCACTCGGATCTCAAGCTTGACACTCGCGTAAAGCTATACAATTTCCTTCTAACTGCTGGCCGAAGTGGATTCATTTCTGGATTTCTTGACTCGGGCCAAGGTCACGATACCACTCTGGATGGAGTCTCCCTGTGTTTTACCCTCTTCAGCATCGGTGACATGAGGGACTTTAAAGAGCTTTTCCGTCCTCTGCCATTTCTCCACACTCTCAGTAATAGAGGTGAAGTGAATGCTTAAAAGGATTAGGCAGCGATCGCTGCAAATGCCCCGAAAGTGCCGTGCTGATTGTTTTAGGACACGCTGTGTTTTTTGAAGACAGACTCCATTCAAAGCTTGGCAAGATTACAATTTAGTACCTTTACAAATGTTGTTTTTTGGCAAAAAAGCCGTCCTTTCACTCTTTTCAGCTATTTGCTGCAAAATTACAATCCAATGAATTCTTGCTCTGAGAAAGATATGTGACATTAATGTGTAGGTAGAGATTTTTTTAATTTGTTTTGTTTGTTTTCACACATTGATCAAAGGAAGACATGAAAAATTAAAATAAATACTTTGAAGATGATAAACATTCCTTTCATCATCTGGACATTTTTTTTTACTTTAAAAGTAAGCTGTGGACTGTGCTCCGCAAAAAACAAACAAAAAATAAAATACTAATAAAATCATTACAGAATAATGCATATTACTAAATTAAAAACAAAAAAGAAAAGAAAAAAGAGGAAAGGTAAAATAAAAAGAATAATAATAAATATAATACAACTAAAACATAAGTTCAAATGAGACCAATAATTATAATGAATTCAATGCAAGAATAAAAAGGTGAGACTGTAACTTAGATTTAAAATCATATACAGAAGATGTGGATCTCACAGGGGAAGACTGTTCCATAACCTGGGACCGGCCACCACGATCACCTTTTAACTTCAATCTTGATCTTGGATATGACAGAGTAATACTGTCTGAGGATCGCAAACATGTGGCAGACCTATTCACATTTACAAGATCTGACAAACAAGAAGGTGCCCCAGACCGTTTAAGGATTTAAAAACAAACAGCAAAATGTTTTATTCAATTCTATAACGCACTGGCAACTAGTTAAGAGACATTAAAATCGGAGTAATGTGTTCTCGTTTACGAACCCCTGTTAAAAATCTGGCTGTTGCATTTTGCACCATTTGAAGCCGTGACATGGAGGATTGGGGTAGTCCAATATACAAGGAGTTACAATAGTCCAAACGTGATAAAACAAAGATCTTTCAAGATCTTTAAAAGATAGAAAACATCTAACTATTGACAGACGTTTAAGATGGAAAAAACATAACTTAACTACTGAGTTAATATGTTGGTCAAACTTAAGGGAGGAATCAAAAAGAACTCCCAAATTTTTCACCGTTGGTTTGGTATAAGATTTTAAATGACCACAGTTAAAATTTGGTTTTCCTTTACCCACAGAGGGTACAAAGACAATTGCTTCCGTCTTTCCCTCATTTAAATGCAAAAAAAATTTAGACATCCAAGATCAGCTAAGCATGCAAGCAATGTTTCTAAACCATTCGTGCCATTGTGTTTTAAAGGTAAATAGATTTGGGTGTCATCAGCATAATAATGAAAGGACACTATGCTTCCTAAAAATTGAACCTAGTGGAAGCATGTACAGTGAAAACAAGATGGGAGCCAAAATAGAGCCTTGAGGAACACCAGAGTGTGGACTGTGCTCCGCAAAAAACAAACAAAAAATAAAATACTAATAAAATCATTACAGAATAATGCATATTACTAAATTAAAAACAAAAAAGAAAAGAAAAAAGAGGAAAGGTAAAATAAAAAGAATAATAATAAATATAATACAACTAAAACATAAGTTCAAATGAGACCAATAATTATAATGAATTCAATGCAAGAATAAAAAGATGAGACTGTAACTTAGATTTAAAATCATATACAGAAGATGTGGATCTCACAGGGGAAGACTGTTCCATAACCTGGGACCGGCCACCACGATCACCTTTTAACTTCAATCTTGATCTTGGATATGACAGAGTAATACTGTCTGAGGATCGCAAACATGTGGCAGACCTATTCACATTTACAAGATCTGACAAACAAGAAGGTGCCCCAGACCGTTTAAGGATTTAAAAACAAACAGCAAAATGTTTTATTCAATTCTATAACGCACTGGCAACTAGTTAAGAGACATTAAAATCGGAGTAATGTGTTCTCGTTTACGAACCCCTGTTAAAAATCTGGCTGTTGCATTTTGCACCATTTGAAGCCGTGACATGGAGGATTGGGGTAGTCCAATATACAAGGAGTTACAATAGTCCAAACGTGATAAAACAAGAGCATGTGTGACTGTTTCAAGATCTTTAAAAGATAGAAAACATCTAACTATTGACAGACGTTTAAGATGGAAAAAACATAACTTAACTACTGAGTTAATATGTTGGTCAAACTTAAGGGAGGAATCAAAAAGAACTCCCAAATTTTTCACCGTTGGTTTGGTATAAGATTTTAAATGACCACAGTTAAAATTTGGTTTTCCTTTACCCACAGAGGGTACAAAGACAATTGCTTCCGTCTTTCCCTCATTTAAATGCAAAAAAAATTTAGACATCCAAGATCAGCTAAGCATGCAAGCAATGTTTCTAAACCATTCGTGCCATTGTGTTTTAAAGGTAAATAGATTTGGGTGTCATCAGCATAATAATGAAAGGACACTATGCTTCCTAAAAATTGAACCTAGTGGAAGCATGTACAGTGAAAACAAGATGGGAGCCAAAATAGAGCCTTGAGGAACACCAGAGGTAAGAGGAGCTACAGATAAAACAGCGTGACCAATACCTACTGAAAAAAGTTATGTTACTAAGATAAGATCTGAACCAGCTCAGGGCACTTCCTTGGATGCCAACACACTTTTCCAGGCACAATAAAAGAATGCCATGATCAACTGTATCGAATGCTGCACTCAAATCTAAAAGCACTAAAATTACTGAGTTCCCAGATTCAACAAGTAGACATAAATGTCATTTAATACTCTTAAAAGAGCAGACTCAGTACTATGATTTTTCCTAAATCCAGACTGGAATTTTTCAAGAGTATTATTTGTTTCCAAAAAAAAACTCTCTCTAAAATGTTAGCAATAAAAGGTCAATTTGAGATTGGCCTAAAATGCAATAAAACAGTTGTGTCCAGATTAGGCTTTTTCAACAGAGGTTTCACCATTGCATGTTTACAATAAGCTGGAACAAACCTATAAAGAAGGCTCTTAAACAAATAAAAACTTTATTACTTATTTTTAGGGGGTATTACTCCTAAATTTGATAGAATTTTAATTGTTGGGGACTTTAATATTCATGTTTGTTGTGACTCCACAGTATTAGCCAAATAATTTATATTTACCGTGCTCTTACCGAATTAATTTCTCATTCGGTAGGAGCACATTTATTCAAAACCACTTAAGCTCCAAAGCTACTAAAATCAGTAAAGTATGATGAAATAAGGGTTGATGATCTTCATGAAAAATTATCGATTAATTGCCCATTTAAATACATTTAATTTAATGATAACACTTTATTTCGATAGTCCACTTTAGACATTCTATTAACAGTAAGTAACTTTGCAACTACATTAGTAGAGTATTAGTAGACTGTCTGCTTAATATCTTCTAACACTTTCTTTGTCAACATTCTACTAACCCTAAACCTACCCTAACAGTCTACTCTGAGAGTTAGTAGACATGTAGTTGCAAAATAATGAGAATTAGTTGACATGTAGTTACAAAGTTACTTATAGTTAATAGAATGTCTAAAGTGGACTATCGAAATAAAGTGTAACCAATTTAATATATACCGATAAATGCATCTTTCATACTGATTACCTAATCAGAGTTTAGTTGTTTTCTATTTAAATTATTTAAATCTATTTAAAAAGAGATGTTTCAAGTTTTTGTATAGATATGTTTTTCATGTCTGTGAGTCAAGCAGCCTATACACTGAGTTTCTTCTCGCTTGAGTTTTGTGATGGTTATCTGTATGAGCAAAAATGACGGCATATTTTGTTTCACCTCCATGTCATGCGGTAAGAGCACATACAGCTTCCACACTCCACACAAACACTTGGATCTGCACCTAATAGAGCACATTTATCTAGGTAACGTTAGAGCAAACAGCCGTGTAAAGTCACTACTACTTATATGTTTTAATGATAACATATAAGCCATATTTAAGGACGATGAATGATGGCGAACGTTTGGATTTCCTGCCAGATATGCTGTAACTACTACAAGGAGCATTCGTTAACGATCCGCCTGTCACAGACACAACAGTTTTTTTTCCTGCGACTAACCGACTATTATGGGGGCAGCCCTAGAAAATATAAATAGCCTATCAAAGGCTCTTGGCTGACCACTTCTGACCTGATCACAGAAAACAAAACAAAAAAACAATACCAAGTGGAAACAGGAAGATCAGATGAATAAGTAATTTCCATCCATCATAAACTGACTCCCTCTTCCATCTGCCACTTTGATTTCCTATCACGGACAGCAAATTGTTCAGGCAGAACCAAACTGAGGTCACAAACAATGGTAACCCTCAATACCGCATTCTGTCCATCTCTCTGTACTTTGCTAAATACTTTTACATGCACCAATAAGCATCAATCCAAATGAATTCAATCCGATTTCACATTGTGAAAGTTCTAAACCCTAAACTGCAATCCGATTCACACCGAGCTGTTTACATGTTGACTTTTCAATCCAATTGAGCCATCAATCCTGCTCTTGAAAGGCCAATGGCCTTCAGACTTTAGCTCCAACCAGCTCCAACACACTTGCCTGGAATTTTCCAGTAAGTCCTGTAGACCTCGTTCAGGTGTGTTAAATTAGAATTAGAGCTAAACTTTGCAGGATAGTGGCTCTCCAGGAGCAGTAACATAGTCTCCTGATCTATAGAGATGACTGAGATAAAGTCAGAATGACTGACTGGTGTTTTTTTGTTGAAGATAGACTGCAGCCAATCTCATCCCTCCCAAAGAGAATAAATCTTTCAAGAACATCAAATGAAAGAACAACATCACTGCCATGATCAGGAAAGCCAGACAAGAGAAAGTTCTTTCTGAGGCAACTGAAAATGCTCCATCATTCTGCTTCAGTTTACAGGTCTATCATAGACAGCCTCATTCATCACAGGCTGGTTTCCTTCTGCCTCCTGCTCCAGGACCAGCGTACAGCGGCCGATCTGCTCTGCTGGAATGATCAGCGGCTGTCACCTGCCATCACCCTGAGAGGCTCAAACATGCCTTACGAGATCACCTTGAACTCATCACATCCTTGGCATTATCTCTTCACCTGACTCTCCAATGCAGATGATGGAAGTCTATGTGCACAAGGACCTCCTGTCACCAAGACAGCTTCTTCCCTGAAGCCCTTTACGTCACCTTTAAGTTATGTCAGGTCAGGGCAAACCAAGATAGCCTTATTTCCTTGTTTCACTGAATGTATGACCATGGAGATCCATCATACTGTACATTACCTGTAATTATAGTCGTCAGGAATCACATGAGCATTTATGAATTTTTTTCATAATTTGATTTCTGAAAGTTTTTACATGTGTGGTCGGAATTGACAGAGATATTAATATCAGGTGTAAACAGGGATCTAGATTAATTACCCCTTGTGAAAAAAAAAACAATTTAGCATACTTTAGCAAAGAGTACTTATTTGGAAAATATGTATTTATGTATTTATTTATTTGCAAGTGAACTGAAATTCAATGAAAATGTATTAGGCTTATAGTTTAAATGTATGTTAAATGCAATTAGCAAGTGAAATTTAGCAAGTTTTTTGTTTTGTTTAGTTTTTTGACCCAGTCAAGTAGAATATATGTAATTTCATTATTACTAGTACTGACAAGCAGTAATAAAACTAAAATATCAACTAAAATATAGTTTAATGTTATTTCTATTGAAATGTGTATATATGTATAACACATTTGTAATGAAGTTAAAAAAGTGTACCTACATGCAAGTGTGTTAAGAATCATAGTCATGAAAGTTTCTCTATTTAAGTACACTTAAGTGACCTTTTATTTCATTAACAGCATATTATAGATCTGCTGTTTATATGTATATATATATATATATGTATATATATGTATATATACACACATTTGAGATTTATAGTGCACTATAAGTGTACACATTCAATACAAGTAAGCATACTTTTTCACCACTTTTTATTTAATTTTTTTCACACTACTTTTTCTTTTTGACATCTATGATGTCATGGGACATGTGAGAACCAATCATTTATATGTCAAATCTGACATAAAACCTGACACATTCTTGTTTCATTACAAAATAAAAGAGCAATTAGGACATTCTTCAGAAGTTGCCCTTTTGTGTTCCCCAGAAGAAATGGCTTTGTAACAACTCGAGCGTTATTGAAAGATAAGTGCATTTTCATTGTGGGGAGAACTATTCTTTTAAAGCGCTGCAGCTGATAAGACTGCAAGATCACTGTCAGACTTTCATTCCTAATAAATGTGTGAGTGATCAAGGCCCATTGTGCTGCGTATGATTGATTCATCCATCAGCTCAGAGCGCTGTGAGCTCATCAATTTCCCTGTTTTATGAGCAGATCTCACCCCAAAAAGCCATTAACCGCATTTCCTTGTACTCATTTCCTTCCTTTTAATCTGCACACGTAACATGAGACAAACTTATCTGCCTGTAATGAGACGTATTTGCCAGAATGCTGTTCTCCTGGAATGAGTGCTTGAGAGTCTCAGTGCAGCGTGCCAGGAGCGACTCAACAACCCTCACATGTGCTGTGGTTCAGATCGTTTGACCACAGTCAGCGGTTATGAGAGCGATGTTAGATGATCTGTGGTAACTCACCATGCAGCCGGTTGAGTCCATCCTTCTGTCTGAAACACACTTAAAGTTTTTCCGGCATCCGCCATTATCTTTAGAGCAATCCCTCACTGGACCAAACGACGCAAGCAGATCGTCCACCGTCTCAAAATATGTGGACATGATGGCCTCTTCCCTAAAAGACAAACACAGAAGATGAATACAATTAAATATAAATAACATACACAATCACTATACAAATCCTTTTAAAGCAGATTCTCATACTAAATTATCAAATGTCCTCAGACATAAAAAGAAAAAATAAGCATGTATACATCTGCAGTTTGAACCTATAAATACTAATTAGATAATGTAGAATATGCAGTGCTAAAATAATTGACTTCAACATGAGGACAAAGTGAGCAGCACCTCCTCTGTCCTCTGCACAACAGCGTTTACTCTGAGAGCAGGACACATTTGAAACAGGTGCTTGTTTTGTGGCAGAGACAGACATAATTTGTCACTATCCGTCATTATTTTTCCAATGAGGATGGAGCTGAAATCACAAGGTCACAGAAATATTGTGTGCTTTGCTGTTGCCATGACATCTGGCAAACGTCTGCGGGGATCTATTGTGATGATGAATATCATCACACAGACACAGACACAGACACACACACACACACACACACACACACACACACACAGACACACACACATATATACAGTATATACTGCATTTTAAACTATCAAAATGTTGAAGTAATTGAACTTACAAAACAAAACAGATGCAGGAATCTGTCAATTATATTTTTATTTTATTATTTATTTATTTTATTTTATTTCTTGCAACTTAATTTACAGCTTAAAAAATAAAATAACGTATGTAATATGTATGCTTGTAATCAGATTTCACAAACTTTGCTCTGTACAAACCTTTTGCATTATACATCTAATTTGTTGACATTTGTGGGGAAACCATCTATGATGATGAAACACTTTTCTGAAATCTCTCAGTACATTTGTAGACACACAGATTGCAATAGGATAAGACAATACATTATAATAATCTGTAATTCATGAGTGACCAAGTAATTTGTGTTTTTGACAAGCTGGTTGAGTGAATGTTTTAGTGACTCACTTATTATCACCTACTTTCATAAAAGGCGAATCTGAATTAATCTTTATAGTGAACAAAAAATAATCACTGAGATGATTTAAAATCACAACTATTATGCAAGAATGAAATATAAATAAATATATATATATATATATATAAACACATATTCTCTTCCAGTCAGTGAGCAAAGCATAACAGGTGCTGAAAATCCCTCAACGAATGTCAGTGATGCTAATTAGCTTTGTTTTTTTGCAATTTCAACCGAAATGAACATTATTTGAATTGGACATCTAAATACAATCTACTTACAACTAATTAACTTTAATGAAATGGTTAGGCTTACTTTGTATGAGGAAAATAATAAACATAATTACACTATTTTATATACCCAATAAAGTTGTTAAGCACTTGCTATAATTAAAGGTATGATTTATTTACTGTATATTTTATACAGTTTCATGGTTTTCACATTGCCAATGATGTTTGGTTTATATGGAGGACGAAACCTGCAAAAACAATAAATAAATAAATACACAAATAAATAGTAATAATATTTATTTGCATATTTATTTATTTATTTGTGTATTTATTTATTTATTGTTTTTGCAGATTTCGTCCTTTCCTCCATAGGTTTATGATCATCAGTCATCCAGAACACTAAAATGCGAATTAATGAAAAAAAAAAACAATAATAATAATAATAATGTGTCAAACAACTGAGATCCAGAGATGTGATTCATTCTGTGTCCTTGAATTAGTCTCATTCAAAAACGTGCAAGCAACAAACCAGACTGAATGCTCTTGGGATGAATGCATGTCCAGAGACACATTCACAGCAAGTGCTCTTCATTTCAAAAGCACCTCAAGCAAAGCACCAATCTCTTAAATGTATTATTACTGACAGTATTTCTGTGCAGTTAGATATATATATACATCTGCTGATTCTCTGCTGATCATCTGCTCACAGAGGATTCATGCAATAAACAACATGAATAGAGACAAATTAGTCTAAATTCATTTCAGAAATTAACTTTTCAATTAAGGGGCACTATTTGATTTCCAGGGGTATTTTTTATTTAAATTTTTTACCTTTGTAAGGGCAATTTTCATAATTACCTTATTAATTGTATCTGTGTTGTCTTTTACATCAAATGCTTACATTTGACCAATTACTTAAATCAATCAGAATAGTACTGTTACCAATAACAACAAACTATATCAAATTGTATTTAAATTCTACATTCAACAAATAGAACGCCTCGGTTACGAGGCGTCACATCGGATGACCGACGAATTGGGATCTCGCCTAGAGAGACCAATCTACTTCGAGTGTAAACCAAACGAGCCAATGCACATTGGCATATGATTATTGCATCCAGCTGCTGCTGATCACAGCGTGAGTATAAGTAGGCAGCAGATGCAGCGCATATTCAGGTTTTAGCTGAGGAGCCGAATCGGTGACCCGGCCTCTCAGCGGTGGTACAGGAGCTGTGGTGACGGGACGTGACGTCTCCGTTCCCTCCTTCAGGAAACGAGGGTTACCATACGTAACCGAGATGTTCCCTTTCAGTCGGTCACTCTCGACGTCACGTCAGATGACCGATGAATTGGGATCCCTACCACATCTGCTGATTCTCTGCTGATCATCTGCTCACAGAGGATTCATGCAATAAACATGAATAGAGACAAATTAGTCTAAATTAATTTCAGAAATTAACTTTTCAATTAAGGGGCACTATTTGATTTCCAGGGGTATTTTTTATTTAAATTTTTTACCTTTGTAAGGGCAATTTTCATAATTACCTTATTAATTGCATCTGTGTTGTCTTTTACATCAAATGCTTACATTTGACCAATTACTTAAATCAATCAGAATAGTACTGTTACCAATAACAACAAACTATATCAAATTGTATTTAAATTCTACATTCAACAAATAGAACTCCTCGGTTACGAGGCGTCACATCGGATGACTGACGAATTGGGATCTCGCCTAGAGAGACCAATCTACTTCGAGTGTAAACTAAACGAGCCAATGCAAATTGGCATGCGCTTATTGCATCCAGCTGCCGCTGATCACAGCGTGAGTATAAGTAGGCAGCAGATGCAGCGCATATTCAGGTTTTAGCTGAGGAGCCGAATCGGTGACCCGGCCTCTCAGCGGTGGTACAGGAGCTGTGGTGACGGGACGTGACGTCTCCGTTCCCTCCTTCAGGAAACGAGGGTTACCATACGTAACCGAGATGTTCCCTTTCAGTCGGTCACTCTCGACGTCACGTCAGATGACCGATGAATTGGGATCCCTACCAAAAGGCCACAGATAATGCTACTTCCAGTGTCCTGTGGGAGCCTCCTGCGCCCCTACTTTTTGGCGCAGGGCAGGGCTTACACAAGAGGACCAGCTACTGCTGCTATATTGGAGGTGATTGTAACCTTGGAGTGGCAGAAGTCTTTACACATATGGGATCCACTTAGGTCTCTACATATGGAACCAAGCCCTCTACCGGTTCTCACGGATTCATCGAGAGAGGGCCTGGCTCCGGACGCTCTGCCAACTTCTGGCTGCCAAGGTGACGGAGGAGCTCAACAGGGTCTACTATACGGACTCTCTGGAGCAGTTTTAGCAAGCCGACCCGTAGCCGGGGCCACTCAGTGCTTCTACCCGTTTGAGGTGAGAACACAGGAGGATACCGGCTCCACACGAAGGCTATAGAATCTAGTGAACGTGTTAGGGGTCGCCCAGCCCGCAGCTCTACAGATATCTGCCAGCGAGGCGCCACAAGCCAGCGCCCAGGAGGATGCAACACTTCTAGTTGAGTGAGCTCGCAATCTGAACGGGCAAGGCACACACTGTGCCTGATAAGCCAGGGTGATGGCATCCACTATCCAGTGGGCCATCCTCTGTTTAGAGACAGCATTCCCCTTCTGCCAGCCTCCGTGACAGACAAAGAGCTGATCTGAGGTCCTGAAGCTTTGTGTCCGGTCTACGTAGCACCTTAAGGCTCGGACGGGACAGAGCAAAGCTAGGGCTGAGTCTGCCTCCTCCGGGGGCAGCGCTTGCAGGCTCACCACCTGATCCCTGAAGGGAGTAGTTGGAACCTTGGGCACATAGTCGGGCCGGGGCCTTAGAGTTACCGGGGAGTCGGCCGGCCCGAACTCTAGGCACAAATCGTTGACCAAAAACGCGTGCAGGTCCCCTATACTGTTTATGGAGGCCAGTGCAAGCAGGAGTAGAGTTTTCATTGAGAGAAACTAGCTGTGTGCCAGTGTCCGTGCCGAGTGTTCCCTCGGTCAGGGAGTAGAACAACTGTCAGTGAGAGGTTTCTGGAGAGGCAAACAGGTCTACCTGAGCGGCACCGAAACGTCTCCAAATCAGCTGGACCGTTTGGGGATGGAGTCTCCATTCCACCGGGAGTGTAGCTCGTGACAGCTCGTCGGACGTACGGTTGAGCAGACCCGGAATGTGAATGGCACGAAGTGACCTCAGAACCTTCCGACTCCAAAGGAGGAGGTGGCGGGCGAGTTGCGACATGCGACGGGAGCGCAGACCACTTTGTCGGTTGATGTACGCAACAGTCGCCGTGTTGTCTGTTCGGGCCTCAGAGTTACCTGGGAGTCGGCCGGCCCGAACTCTAGGCACAAATCGTTGACCAAAAACGCGTGCAGGTCCCCTATACTGTTTATGGAGGCCAGTGCAAGCAGGAGTAGAGTTTTCATTGAGAGAAACTTCAGCTTGACTATCTGCAAAGGCTCAAATGGGCCCTGCTGTAGTGCTGTGAGCACTAGAGTCAGATCCCAAGAGGGTATAGAGGGGGACCATGGAGGATTTAGCCTTCTCGTCCCCTAAGGAACCTGATGATCAGGTCATGCTTCCCCAGCGACTTCCCTTCTACGGGGTCGTGGTTAGCAGCAATTGCAGCGACATAGACTTTGAGGGTGGAGGGAGACAGCCTTCGTTCCAACCCTTGCTGCAAAAAGGTCAGCACGACTCTGATCGGGCATCTTCGGGGGTCTTCTCGGTGAGAAGAACACCACTCAACAAACAGGTTCCACTTCAAAGCGCAAGCGTGTCTCAATAGGGCGCCACTAACAGGACCTGCTCCTCGTCCTCCCTGCCCTTGCACAGTGCAAGAAGGCTCACTGGGAGAAATGGATATTTGCGAAGTCCCCGCGGCCAGCTGTGTGCCAGTGTCCGTGCCGAGTGTTCCCTCGGTCAGGGAGTAGAACAACTGTCAGTGAGAGGTTTCTGGAGAGGCAAACAGGTCTACCTGAGCGGCTCCGAAACGTCTCCAAATCAGCTGGACAGTCTGGGGATGGAGTCGCCATTCTCCCGGGAGCGCGGCTCGAGACAGCTCGTCGGCTGCCCGGTTGAGCAGCCCAGGAATGTGAACAGCACGAAGCGACCTCAGATGCTTCTGACTCCAAAGGAGGTGGCGGACAAGTTGCGACATGCGACGAGGGCGCAGACCACCTTGTCAGTTGATGTATGCAACGGTCGCAGTGTTGTCCGTGCGGACTAGTACATGCTTGCCTCGTAAGCACCCTTTGAGATGAATCAAGGCAAGGTGCACTGCCAGCAACTTGAGGCAGTTGATGTGCCAGTGCAGTTGGGGCCCCGTGCAAACCCCTGACACTGCAATCCCGTTGTACGTGGCCCCCCAGCCGGTGGCTGAGGCATCCGTGTGAACCACAGCATATGCCTGGAGACCTGGTCTCGGGGCACTCCTGCCCGGAGAAACGCAAGGTCTGACTACGGGGTGAAGGTTTGGCGGCAGGCTGGTGTAACTTGGACCCAGTGAGTGCCCCGTTGCCACTCCCACCTCGGGACTCGGCCATGGAGCCAGTGCTGAAGCGGTCTCCCAGGAGCTTTGTGGGACCGCCATCCTGCTCTTGAATGTATTCAAGCAGTTCAACATCGACTGAGCATGTTTCTGCGTGAGGCGTGCTGTCTGTTCGACCGAGACCAACTCCATACTAAGAAAAGAGATCCTCTGCGTCGGGGAGAGTTTGCTCTTTTCCCAGTTGACCCAGGACCTCGTACTGATATGCTTGTCCTTCGGTCGCGAACCGCAGCAATGGTCTGTGGTGCGGAAGGGTCAACACATGAAGTACTCGTCCTTCAGGTCGATCGCTGCAAACCAATCTCGGGGACGAATGCACCCGAAGATGCGTTCCTGCGTCAACATCTTGAATGGTAACCGGTGAAGGACCCATTTCAAGACACTTAGGTCCAAGATTGGTCCTAACCCATCGCCTTTCTTGTGTACAATGAAGTAGGGGCTGTAAAACCCTGTCTTCATATCGGCTGGAGGGACCGCCTCTATCGCATCCTTCGCCAGCAGGACTGTGATCTATGCACGCAAGACAGGGGCATCTGCTGCTTTCACTAAAGTAAAGTGGACGCCCCTGAACTTGGGAGGGTGCCGGGCAAACTTAATCGCATAGCCGAGCCTGATGGTTCGATGAAACCATCGAGACGGGCTGGGTAGCGCTAGTCAGGCTCCCAGATGCCACACAAGTGGTACCAACGGAACTACAGGCGTACCCGCAGTGGGGCAGCGAGGAAGAACGCAGGGACCCGGCCCGGACGTCTCTTAGCCGGTCCGAGGCAGGGTCTGAGTGTGTGTAACACTGGCCTGCGTTCGAGCAGAGGGTGCATGGGTAGTCCGTTGTTCATCCTCCCGATCCACCCACTGCTGCTCACAGGGGCAGTGGCAGGGGGCTGCCCTCGGCGACGGTAGCAACTGCACGCCGAGGCAGGATGTACCTGACGGCCTCAGTCTGCTTTTGGGCAGCGGAGAACTGCTGGCAGATTAGGAGTTTATGGAGGGAAAAGTCAGAGTTAGTAGTTAACTGTGAGAACTGGAGCTTAAAATTAAATGTGACCGAATTTGGGGAGTAAAATTAGCATTACTCTCTCTTTAAAAAAAAAAGTACTAATAAGTAACTAATATGTACACTTTAGGTAAACTAACATGTACCATATAGGGATACATGAGGCACAGAGATGTAGCTTGTAGCTTTTGTACCTTAGGACACTACCTACTACTACCTTTTTTCTGAGCGTTTAAGGATGTCTTATTGTGTACAGAAAGGCCGCCCTCGGCGACGGTAGCAACTGCACGCCGAGGCAGGATGTACCTGACGGCCTCAGTCTGCTTTTGGGCAGCGGATAACTGCTGGCAGATTAGGAGATTATGGAGGGAAAAGTCAGAGTTAGTAGTTAACTGTGAGAACTGGAGCTTAAAATTAAATGTGACCGAATTTGGGGAGTAAAATTAGCATTACTCTCTCTTTAAAAAAAAAAAAGTACTAATAAGTAACTAATATGTACACTTTAGGTAAACTAACATGTACCATATAGGGATACATGAGGCACAGAGATGTAGTTTGTAGCTTTTGTACCTTAGGATACTACCTACTACGACAGCTTTGTACCTTTTTTCTGAGCGTTTAAGGATGTCTTATTGTGTACAGAAAGAAAATGAGGGAAAATGTGATTTGTCTTGGAAATAATATCACACTTTGTCTTTTTTTTATTTTAGGGTGAAATCAATATGACCTGGATATGTTTTCATAACTCATTGACAAATTATGTCATGATCACTGTAGGTGATCATGTGTCAGTGTTCACATGTGTCTTCAGCTGGCCACAGTGGCACATGTGCGAACATAATAAGTGTGTTTCTGGCCGGCTCTTTAAAGCAGGTGGACATCTGCAGCCGTAACAGTTGCTTGGGTGATTATTAGTGGTCCTCATAGGCCAAAGCGTCCAAACTTCCCCTAACAAGATGGAACATGATTTCCCATGGCAAGGGCACTGCCATTGCCCACAGCCTGCCTGCTCGCATTACATGTCATGCCTAACAAGCTCTGCAGACAAACACACAGCAGCATTACAGCTGTGGCTGCGACCAACACCAGCATTAACAAGCAATTACAGCTCATTCAGAACACATCTTCTGTCAAATACAATACAGGCCCATGAATGACATAATGTATGATTAGCATTACTGCTAATCACTATAACATTTCATATGAAATATCTACAAGGGTGAATCTCACAAAATCTGAAAAAAAGGAAACTAACAATTGCTAGATATACTTCTGAGAAAAAAGACTACATATATGTGTGGGTGTGTGTAATGTCACTCTATATATATATACAGAGTGACATTACACACACACACACACACACACAATGGCAGCAATAAGCTTCCATTTTCAGGATCATGGACTGTCTTTGTCATGTTTTGCCCCTGTTTCTGTTCCCTTATTTTAGTTAATTAGTTTGATTAGTCATCCCATACACCTGTGTTTCCCCAATCATCCCCTGTATTTAATTCCTAGTCTGTGCAGTCTGTCTCTGTCGATTCTACTTGTTATGTTCATGCGTTTCCTGCCATTCCCAGTGTTGGATGTACCCTGTGTTTCTCGGATTAAAGACTGTTTCGTTTATTCCTCGTCTCCATCGTTCCTCGCCATCACAGATTGTGACAGAAAAACCGACCTAAACAGTAACCTCTGTGTGTTTACCCTCCGTTTTGTTTCCCGTTTTTACCTAGAGTATTTTTCCCCCATTGTTCCCTTATGGATGCCCTTCTTCGCCCCAAATACCTCCTCCTCCTGCTGGAGCAGGGGGACAAAGCTCACGAGGACCATACTAGACTGTTCCAGCTGCAAGCACCACCAGCTACCCGGACGATGCGCTCTGTGTGTTCTATGATGCCAGTCTAAATATCGAGTGCATAGCGCCGGTGTCCGAAGATGGTCCTTGAGAGGAGTCCGGCGCGTTTGTGGAGTGGATTCTGGTGAGAAACGGGTCACCTCTCACCCTCACTCCCGAGGATGATCTCGCCAGATCCACTCTGGACCCAGAGCCCAGCCCACCATCTCCCCGCTGTGTGGGGCTAAAGCCCGAGCCCACCGATGACGGAGAGCCAATTCCCGCCACGATCTATGAGCCAGCGCAATGCCGAGCGATTGAGCGGAGGATCGCCCCAGAAGTAGAGCCAAAGCCGTCAGACCAGGTGCGAGAGCTGGCGACAATGCCCGCCTTGAGGGAGAATGTTGTGAGTGCGGAGAGGAGCTTCGCCCCCTGCACTGCGGCTGAGGGTGAGCTGAGCATGGCGCGGCGAAAGTGCCAAAGCGAAGAGGAAAGGGATCCAGTCCCCGAATCCAGTCCAGAGAACCCTCCAGTGCCCGCTCCTAGAAAGCGCCCTCCAGTGCCAGCTCCTCGTAAGCGCCATCCTGTTCCCGTTTTCAGCCTAGAGGGGGCTTCTGATCCAGAGTTTAGCCCTGAATGCACGGAGATGCACAAATGCCCGCCCTCCCACCCTCTCCTGCCTCCTCCACCGTTGTCGTCTGGCAGCCCTGCTGCTCGACCTTAGCCCACCATCAATACGGTGCAAGCGCCGCGGGTCTGCCATCCTCCAGCATCACCATGACTGGAGAATCCCTCACTTCCGCCTCCAGCCTCCGAGGCCCGGACTCTCCCTCGGCCCGTAGACCCAGCGGCTCCACTTCAGCTCCTAGCTTCCTCACCTCCACCGTCACCCGTCGATCCACCAGCTCCACGGGGCTCCCTCGTCCCTCCGGCTCCGCCTTGGTCAGGCGTCGACCCACCATCGCCTCAGGACTCCGTTCCTCCGGCTGCCCCTCGTCGCTCCATCCCACCGCGGCTCCACTTCAGCTCCTAGCTTCCTCACCTCCACCGTCACCCGTCGATCCACCAGCTCCACGGGGCTCCCTCGTCCCTCCGGCTCCGCCTTGGTCAGGCGTCGACCCACCATCGCCTCAGGACTCCGTTCCTCCGGCTGCCCCTCGTTGCTCCATCCCACCGGCTCCATTGGGCTCCTTCCTCCCGCCAGCTCCACCTTGGTCCTCAGTCGCTCCAGATCTCCGCCTAGGTCGCCAGAGCCCTCGGCTCCACCCTGGCCCCCCGGATCCTCGGCTTCCCCCTGGCTCGTTGGCTCTCTGTCTCCGCCTCGGGCTCCTCCGCCGCCATTGGTCGGCCCCCTGAAGTCGGCAGCCATTCCTCCTCCATTGCTCCTCCCTCCGTCGGCTCCACCGTGGGTCGACATTATGGCTGTGGCCTGGGTCCTGCTTGACTCCTCCTGCTCCGGGCCCCTCCTAGCTCCTCTCTCCTTCGTCAACTCCCTGGTCTCTGTCTGCCGCCCCCCTCCCGGGCATCCGTCCTCCTCTGGAATCTCCTCCCAATTTCCCACCCACGCCTCCCTCTGTTGTTGCTACGGTGCGAGGACACAGCTTCCGGGAGGGGGCTGGGTAATATCAGGATCATGGACTGTCTGTGTCATGTTTTGCCCCTGTTTCTGTTCCCTTATTTGGTCATGTTCCTGTCCTTGTTTTATTAATTAGTTTGATTAGTCATCCCATACAGCTGTGTTTCCCCAATCATCCCCTGTATTTAAGTCCTAGTCTGTGCAGTCTGTCTCTGTCAGTTCTACTTGTTAGGTTCAGGTGTTTCCTGTCCCCAGTGTTGGATGTACCCTGTGTTTCTCGGATTAAAGACTGTTTCGTTTATTCCTCATCTCCATCGTTCCACACCATCACAGATTGTGACATCCATACTTTACATTACTGTTGTTTCCTCCCCCCCCTATTTTGGTTTAATTTGAGTCATCAGTAACAACACCATATGCTATTAATATTAGTGAAAAATTATTTTATTATACCAATTATTTTTTTAAGTATTATTTATTATTTTTCTGCTTTATTCAACTTTTTTTTATTACTGCAATGCAGAAAACGTTTTTTATAGAGTTGTAGTGCCTTTAATTTTTGCTGATCAAAGAAGAAAATAATATTTTACAGTAATTATTTCCTAAGTACTGTACAGTGTTATTTTAGTATCACTGATATTATAGTTTTTTTAAATATTTTGAATTAGATTTTATTTTTATATTTTCTGCATTCATGTTCATTTTAAAGTATTTTTTGTTGTATTTTATGATCATCATTATCATAAACAAAACAAAAGTGTCTGAATACATACAGTAATGAACATTTGGAGGGAAAATGTTCTTTGTCATGAAAATAATGTTGTTTTTTTATTTTCATTGTAGGGTGAAATGCAACCTGGACATGATTTTATGAGACTCACTAGCAAATGATGCTACTGTGGATGATATAATAATAATAATAATAATAATGAGAATAATTCTTAGCCCCAAACTCCAACTGAAAAGATGTTTCATATGCAAGGCATTTACACTATTGGGAGCTAATTACAAATTTTCAGTGCAATCTAAAGTTGATGAACCATTTTTGCATGGCAAAATGCAATATATATCGTATATCCACTATAGGAGTGGATATGAAACAGGTGAAATATTATTATCAGGATAATTCCTTTGAAAATTTGCTGATTCAATCAGGGGCCCCAATGGTGCTAGATGAAAACCATTTGTCTTGAGATGCACCGGAGGATGATATTGCCGTGGCATTTCATAAATGGGCCCGCTTTTGACAATTTTAATCATTCTCACCCCCCCCCCCCCCCCCCCCCCCCCCCCATTAAACAAAGATTATTAGAGTATGTTTTACAATAAAACACTTTTTCAGTCTTTATATTTCAAAATGGAATGTTTAATTCAGTGTGTTAATTCTTTGCTGATTTTTGCTTGAAATTTGCTAACGATTTCTGAGTGAAAATTGTAAATAACACAGATATTATTGGAGTACATTTTAGAAGAAAACACTATTTCAGTCTTTCTACTTTTTTGTTTCTTTGTAATTATTCGTGAAATTTAATTCTGAGTGAAAACTGTTTCAAACTAAATCCTGCACTGTAAAAAAAAATATTATTCAAAGTCGTCTATAAAACAAAGATTATTCGAGTAAGTTTTACAAGAAAAAAATATGTCAGTCTTTACTTAGAAATTTCATGTTCAGTTCAATGTGTTACTTGACATTTCTTTATAATTATTTCTGAATTTTACTAGCAATTTCTGAGTGGAAATTGTTTAAAAGTAAATAAAAAATATTTTTCAAAGTTGTAAATAGCAGAAATATTATTGGAGTATGTTTTACAAGAAAACACCATTTTAGTCTTTCTACTTCCGAATAACATGCTTAATTCAAATTGTTAAATACTGTTCTTTTTTGTATTTTTTTATTTTTTTGCTAAATTTGCTAGCAATTTTTGAGTAAACATTTTTCAAAGTAAAACCTACACCAACATGTTCAGTGTATTTACTAATGATGGTGATTAGCAACCCATATAGTCAACGTTACTGACAGTAACTGTGGATGGGAATGTATTATATGGGTTGCACAAGGCTACAGTGCTTTGCATTGTAAATATTTTTTTTTCTGACTTCATTAGCTAACAATAAACTGTGAATTCTACAAAATGAATCATTCCTGGTCTTCTGTGTGTCGTTTGTTTGGAAAGAAGTCTTCAGGCCTGTGTAAGTGTATAGTTGAAGTGTTGTTGATTCAGAATATGCCTGAGGTCTGTCAACAAATCACTGCCTTTGTAATGCCAAGCAAAAAAGATTATTGCCAGAACAATCAACACTAATGGTGTATAATTTACCAATCCCTGATCCTGAACCTCCCCTGAGTATAATAATCAATCCTAAACAGTCAAAATCGTCTCTCCAGGATCACTGATTGATTCAGGGAAGAATTACAAATAATTCATTCAATTCATGTTTATTTGCATAGCGCCTTTCATAATACAAATGATCCCAAAGCAGCTTTACAGAGAAAGCCTTAATGAGAGAAGTTTCTAAGAATAAATCATTATAAATATACAAATACATAAATAGGTCTTGAGCTCATCATTTAAAAAAAAAAAAACAGAAGGAGAATATTATTCTACTTTCCTCTTTTCACTTTAGTGTTAAGAAAATGCTCAGACTAGCTGTTGCATTATGCATGAGCATGCACTGCAAACTAAATACTACTTCTATTTAGTACTTCTATCTACTTTAAATAATTTCTTAACATACACATAAATACATCACTATAGTGATTAGTGTCCATGCTAGTGAATCTGGTATACCTGGCTTATTTCAAATCAATTATTTCTTCATTGATGCCTCTACATTGTATGGAGGAAAAAAAAAGACTTGGTAAAGGTGCTTCACGATGCCATAGAATAACCTTTTTGTCTAAATAGTTCCATAAAGAACCTTTAACATCTGAAGAACCTTTCTGTTTCACAGAAGGTTCTTTGGGGCGAAAGAAGGTTCTTCAGATTACAAAAAGGTAAGAAAGAGATGGTTCTTTAAAGAACCTTTGACTGAATGGTTCTTTGTGGAACCAAAAATGGTTCTTCTATGGCATCGCTTGAAGAACCTTTTGAAGCACCTTTATTTTTAAGAGTGTACTTATAGAATTAGGATTAGTTTTATTATAATTCTACAGATTAAAGGAAGCATAAATAAATAAATAAATAAATAAATAAATACATACATACATACATACATACATAGTCTCGACTGATCACCACTGGCAACCCGTTACGCTTGTGAGAGCTTATTTCTGTACAAAGGCTATACATTTGTTTTTAGAAGTTGGTCAGTAATAAACCTAAAAGCTTTAAAGTCTTGAAAGTATGTTAACATGGGGACTCACATGTAAAAGGTAAACAACTAAAACAGCTCTGAACATATTGTTTCAGTCATACTTTGATATAGAATGTGCTGTTTATAATGTTTTTTTTAATATATATATATATATATATATATATATTACACCATACTTTTACCCAAACTGAATAATTAAAGACAAGTTTAAATGGGTAAATCTTCTATACGGGTTTAATTCTTCATTTTATTTTCTGACTTACTCCAATTCTTTTTTAAACACACTAGACATGCTTATTCTGTGCATTTTTAGCACTTTTTGTGTGAAATCATATTTATGTCATGACAACTCACGAAGGGATTGTCATGGTAATGTACATGACAATGTTAATGTATTTGGTCTTGGTGGATCTGCTACCCTGCTGCTGCTGCAGAGCAAGTACCAAGACTTGCTACTGCCAATACATCCACAACATGCTGCTGTGAGCATGTAAGAAAAACTGCTGCTGCACATATAACACATATGAATAACCCCCATATCGCGTACATGAATCACCCTGTAGCAGATCTACACAGGTGGAGCTGGGGAAGGTGGAGGGTTTCTGAAGTGCACTGCAAACTGCTACAGCAATAAAAAGCCAGGTTCTTCATTCAATCATAGATGCCAACAAAGAGCCTTTATTTTTAAAAGTATGTATTCAATGTATTCAACTGACACTATGATGTTTTCAAACTATGAACAGTGTATCAAAACAAGCAAAACTGTAAAGAGCTTTTCTTTTTCCAGCAAGGCTATTTGCCATCTGAGTTATTACCAGCTTATTGTTTAGACACAATATTGTTTTCCTTTGTTTTCTTTTGTGAGAAAGGTTGCACAGGGGGATAAGAGTTTTCCGACTGCTATTACAATCTGAATTTTATGGAGCTGATTTACCAGTAATATATTCTGTATGAGAGTGGCATTTCGAGAGGTTACTGGTGAATGGGGTTGATGAGGGTCGCAGACTGGGTTAATGGGAATTCAGACATTGTGTGGCCTCACTTTGACACATACAGTGATAGAAAGGTCTGCAATATCAGTGCCAGTAATCCATTAACTTTTAGAGTTAATTAAAGACAAACATTTTAATGGCTTCTGGCGTTGCGGACGTAGGCCTCTCATGTGAGAGCATAGATGAATGTATATTATGTTATTTTTTTACTTAAACATTCATACCATAAAGGAATCAAAATCTACTTTATCTAGTCATATATGAGAGTTGAGTGTACTATAAAAACATACTGTAAGCAGTGTTGGGGAAAGTTACTATTACAAATAACGGAATAAAACGTTTAATTATGTTACTTAGTTACTTATTATGGAAAGAATAATGCATTACTTTTTGTCACCTGGGCTGGGCTTGTCTATTTGTTTTTAATAAACAAAAATCCAAAAGTTATATTTTGTCGACTGTAAAGGCCCTTTCACACCATAAGTGAAAGGAGTAAGCCTCAGACTGATGTACAGCTGCATCTCAATCAATTAGAATGTCGTGGAAAAGTTAATTTATTTCAGTAATTCAACTCAAATTGTGAAACTTGTGTATTAAATAAATTCAATGCACACAGACTGAAGTAGTTTAAGTCTTTGGTTCTTTTAATTAGAGAGTGAATTGGTGGGTTTTTGTTAAATGTGAGCCAAGACTTAAACTACTTCAGTCTGTGTGCATTGAATTTATTTAATGCACGAGTTTCACAATTTGAGTTGAATTACTGAAATAAATGAACTTTTCCACGACATTCTAATTGATTGAGATGCACCTGTAAGTGCCTCTGTACCTCGCTAATTTTTCTCAACATGGGAAAGGTGCAAAAACAAAGAAATAAATGGGAAAACAAAGTAACTTGTGTTACATATTTGAAAAAAGTAAGTAATGTGTTACAATACTAGTTACTTAAAAAATGTAATCAGATTACATAACTAGCTTTACTTGTAATGTGTTACCCCAACACTGACTGTAAGTTTCAGAACTGAAAATGTATTCCTCACTACAAACGTCAAAGTACTTAAAAGGGTAAAATCAATGCATGGCTACTACTTTCCCCTGCAAGCATTTGTGTAGTCAAGACACTGTTGAAATCACGTTTTCATTAGCGAATGTTTCCAACCAAGCAACACACTGAAATGGTTCATTTATCATTCCTCATCAGGTTTGAACATGCAGTGCTTTACACACTCTGTCACTCACTCTACATGTTTATGAAAATACTCAGAAGACAGAGGTGAAAATGAACGCATGGATGCTATAAGTTTAGCATGCTAAGTAGCCAAGGGTTAGCTTATCATCCAATTAAAATATTGCAGGATTTTCTAAATTCTCATTAGAATTTTCTTTGCAAAAATGTAAGTAGTTTTATAAATATAATTTTCAACAATATGCAGTCATTTCTGATCCACATAAAGTCCCGCATGCAAAGACAAAAAAGAAGGAAAATGACAAGGTGGTCAAGGAGAATGAAATGTGAAGAAAGCATTTTAATTTGTGGGTTATAATCACAAGATTCTAAAAATGGTCGTGTTCTCTGTCTTTGAACATAGTTGTGTGTCTGTCAAAGTGAACATGAAGAGGTATTGAAAGTATAATTAAAACCTCTTTATACTCTAGGAGTTCAAAATGAGAGAACTGCTGTATCTCACATTGATTCTGAGAACAAATGGAACAAAATAAATACATAAATAACCCTTTTGATTCTTATATCACGTCACTTTATCTTTAATTAAAATCTGAAAGGTTGCCTTATACTTACTGTATGCTTTAAAACTCTAATAGAAAATATATAGTATTGTATTCTAGTAATATATATATATATATATATATATATATATACACACACACACACACTGTATATTTACTGGAAAGAGAAAACATTACAGTACAAAGTGTATAATATTACAATAATAACACCTTCCATTCTCAATAAGTCTGCAATAGCGTAATGGAACGTGCTGATGACGTATCATGTCTGCGGAGAGGTATGCAAATACACATGTTTGCAGGCGGGTAGGACAGCCTGTTGTGGTCCTCTCACCGAGGGATATGATTGGATGAACATGTCATGATCCTATGCCCTCCACAGATTATATAAATTAAATGTACACCACTTAACTTAGGGATTGATATCAGGATGTGAAGAGACTTCCAACCAGCATAAAAAAAAAACATGTTTTTGAACCAAATCACCTACCCTGCCTTTAATTGGTGCACAAACTGTTTGAATGAATGCATGATGATGTCTTTCACGGACCATACAGTAGAATTAAAATCATGCGTAATTCAAGCAGCGTGTCTGTCACTGTCTATTCCACACCTCAGATTCTCTCCTCTTCTGTTTCACTCTTTCAGTTCCTCCTCCTTTCTGGCTCATTCTGTTTAATCACTGTTCAGATGTAATCTGCATTTCAGACTTAATGAAGAATTAATGATCTTCCTCCATTAAACTGCGGGCGTCGTGGTGAGTGAATCTCCCTGTCTAATCATACATACGGCCCTCCTCCGGCTCTTCTGTTCTTCTGCTCCACGACTTTCTTTTGATAAATTACACATATAATGAAAAGGAGAAATTGCTTCAGCCAGTATCCACAGATTTTTATCCTCTGGCACTTTAACTGCAATTATACACCAATGCAACCATTATGCAACCAACCTACGTTACTATCCAATAAGCAAACCACCTGATCAACCAAATGACTAGGCCTAACCATTTAACTAACTAGTGTTGCTACTGCTAACTAAAACAAACTATTAAACATTGTTTTTCATAATTGAAATAAATCTGAAATGAATTCAAATAAAATGTCGATATTAGATGGAAATGTTTTGCTTAAAAAAACCTTGGCAAATTATTAAAAAGTTCAAGCTGAAGTATTATATCTAAAAGTGAAATAATAATTAGTTAAAGATAAATGGAAATACTACTACTAAAACAAAACATAAAAAAACTAAAACTAAAACAAGCTAAAATTAAAATGAATACTGGAAATGCTAAAATAAAAACTAATTCTAAATATTAATACAAACTAAGTAGTGCATATATAATACTAAAATAACACCGCAACAATCCAAACAACAATCCACCTGACTAATCAAATGACTAACTGACCAACTAAATAACCAACCAATCAACCAACCAAAAAAAAAAGAGCACCGAAAGCATCCTCAGTAACATTAAAAATGTAAGAAATCAGCTTTTTATATTCTAAATCGTATGCACAGTTTAACTTAGCAGCAGTTACTGTAGGTCATTTATTCTTAACTGAGTTCTCTAAATTGAAACCAATTATGCATGCATTCAACATGAACAATAAACCGCTAAACCGAAGGAGTAGAGAAGCACATAGCAAAAAACAGATGATGTTGCAGGTTTCTACAACTGCGATAATGCTTTTGTAGTCAAACAATGCAGCGTTTAACGACTCAGATGGTGTCTGCCACAGAGTGTCTAAGACAAATTATTTCTATGGAAAACTGCTTTCATCTGCAGCTGTTCAAGCCACGCTGAGGAATGGAAAACGTCCAACTCTAAAGATGCAATCAATCTGTAACATGGGTTTTGTTTCATGTTCATGGCTGGAGACTCTGGCGTGGCAGCCATGATGTGGAAAGGCTTTGGCATGGTGGCCGAGGCGCGACGAAGCTTTTCATGTATTTCATGTATTTTTATTTTTAAAAAATGTCATTGTCATGGTTCCTGTCATGTCATGTGTTTCCCTTGCCCTCATGGTTTCTTTGTTGAAATCCAACTCTAAAGATGCAATCAATCTGTAACATGGGTTTTGTTTCATGTTCATGGCTGGAGACTCTGGCGTGGCAGCCATGACGTGGAAAGGCTTTGGCATGGTGGCCGAGGCGCGACAAAGCTTTTCATGTATTTCATGTATTTTTATTTTTAAAAAATGTCATTGTCATGGTTCCTGTCATGTCATGTGTTTCCCTTGCCCTCATGGTTTCTTTGTTGAATGTGTCATGTTCTGATTGGTTGTCTAGCTCATGTGTCTTGTTCTCATTGGTCAGATTGTGTCATGTGACCCCCATTGTTTGATTTATATAGCCCTCATGTTGCCATTGTCCTTTGTCTAGCTGAAAATCTGGAATCTGAGGGTACAAAAAAACAAATCGGAATATTGAGAAAATCACCTTTTAACATTTTCCAAATGAAGTCCTTAGCAATGCATATTACTAAGTTTCGATATATTTACGGTAAGACATTTACAAAATATCTTCATGGTACAAGATCTTTACTTAATGTCCTAATGATTTTTGGCATACAAGAAAAATCTATTATTTTGATCCATACAGTGTATTTTTGGCTATTGCTACAAATATACCCCAGCGACTTCAGACTGTCACATATGTGACTACAAGCTGTTTGAAAAACTACCTGCTTTGCTACACACAATACACCTGGTAAGTAATAGGCTACTGTATAAATAAATACCTCTCAATGCTATCTTCTTATGTCTATTTGAAAAAAGAAACAGAGGACCAGTTTATATAGATGAACAGACATACTGAAAAAAAATCTCCAATAGACCAGCAGGCAGAGGCTCTCATTAGCGTTTTACAGAAAACTGATGGAAAAAAAACCCACGACGACTCAGAGCGTCATGGGACGTAGGAGCATTTTTCATTGAATTTATACCTTTACTTCAACTAAATCAATCAAAGAGCTTGACCTCTGACCACCACTGTTCAAAACCGGGTGGCATTTTATGAGTCTGGGACAAAACCGATTTACGAATCCACTGGAGTTTCTGTAATAGATGGATTAAAGCAGAAGGACGCCAACAGTTCAACAGCATGAGACTGCATTTGATGTGTGTCTGTAACGAGCCTCGCTTTGCTTTCATAGGCGCATGATCATAGAATATGGCCAGTGTTTCTTTAGGGATCTGAATGCTGGATAACCCATTCACTGGAAGTGTCTGTAAAGGCTTAAACAACCACTTGAAATGTTTCAGTCAAAATGATGAAATATGTTGGCTTTGTTGAACAAATGATGCACCATGGAAAAGGGAAACACATTGTGCTATTTTTTTTAATCATAATAAGGACAGACTCAGGTTGGAGTTTGTCTAAATGTTCAGTCAATTATAATGAGTGATTCGGAATATACGCTCTTAAAAATAAAGGTTGGATCTTTCTATCACTCAAAATGTTTTTAATGGGGGAAACAAGGTTCTTCAGATAATTTAAATGTTATTTATGCACTGTGAATGAATGAATGAATGAATTAATTAATAAATAAAAGTCCCATGTTAACAATGTAATAATGTTACATAATAATGTCCTTCCTTCACTCTGTTTTCTGTAAAACATTTTATTTCAAGCTTGACAGATACCATTATAAAATTACAGCAGCAATTCTATATCTTTCTACAGCCTTTCTATAGTATCTCATAAACAGGACTTGCTTTAAAGGGAGACACTTCTAAAATAAGGTTTTAGTGTTCTGTCGGCGTGTTAAAACACTCTCTCAGAAGTTCATCCTCTCAAAGCCTCATCAGAGCAGCACTTTTAAAAACAAATCCACAATCTTTAACAATGCAACTTAAGGCCCATTACTGCTCGACTTCCTAATCTACGTACATGTGTAGATGCGCATCTCTAATGCATAAGCCTTAACCTGAGATCCTCAAGCTCAGATTCTCTGATTTTCACCTACCAGGGTTTCTGCAAGTTTTATGGGGGCAAATTTAAGACATGGTAAATAAACTTTTAAGACCAAGTAGAGAAAATGTAAGGAATGCATTGAATGGAACACAATACGTTCTTTAAATTAATGTGTCTTATTAGCAGAAAGTCTTCCTACCAATCTTCATTACTATTTAATTTGTTTAAAAAAATGTGTTTTCCAACCGTCACACTGCAAGTCAGTATCTATCTTGTTTTCCAGGTCAAATGTAAAAAGAAAAAAAAAGACAAATTCTTAAATCTAGATACATTTACTTGAGAAGCAAAATGACATAAGTCTTGTTTTCGGTGAATCTGATCAAAATGAAGCGAGTTTACGAGTAAAAAGAACAAATATCTGCTGGTGGACTTACGGAAACAAGTTATTTCAAAGGGAAAAGTAGTTTTCATACCCCATTGCCATTGACATTTGTTGTTGTTGTTTTAAACAAACTCACTTAATTGTGTTTAGTTTATCAGAAAACAATATCTTCCTTTTGCACCACAATTAAATGTGGTCACACTTTAGTTTAGGGACCATTTCTCACTATTAACTAACTATTAACTCCTAATTTGTTGCTCAATAATAGATAGTACACTGTAAAAAATGACCGTGAATTTAACGGTAAAAGGCTGTAAAAATGCTACAGTAAAAACCAGTTAAATGGTTAAGGGTAAATTCCCCTACTATATACGGTGAAAAACTGTATTGGATATTACATGTATTGGACATCAATTGTACGGTAGTATACCGGTTTTGGACCGAAAAAGACCGTATAATTTACAGTGAATAACCGTAAATTGACATTCCCAGAATTCCCTGCGTTACATTTCAAATTGGAGGTTTTTTTTGTTGAAATAACTATGTTTCGTCTTCGTTTTTTCTTATCAGTTTTGTATGTTAGGATTGTGTGTTACATCTAATGTTGTTAAATTAAGGTTTATTGCATTATTTCAGTTTCATGGTTGAAATAACTATGTTTCGTCTTCATTTTTTCTTATCAGTTTTGTATATTAGGATTGTGTGTTACACCTAATGTTGTTAAATTAAGGTTTATTGCATTATTTCAGTTTCATGTGTGTTACCATGATGGTGTTTAGTGTTTGTGTGAATGAAACTGTGCACCTTCTATATATGTTATTATTTAAAAGCTGCTTGTGATGGGCTTTGGTTCATCATGTGACTTTCTCATCACCTCCTGCATTTGGTGGTTATCAGTGTATTACAAAGGTACAAAACAGATTTCAGTACTTCAATAGGTTGGTATATTAACATTTGATCAGTTAATGAAATGAAAACCGTTTCAAAACCGAATGAACCGTTAAAACCGTAAAACCTAAAACGTTGCTACCGTATTTTTTACTTTAAAATTCCGGCAACCACAGCTGCCGGCTTTTTACCATAAATTTTACGGATTTTTTTTTTACAGTGTAGGGTTAAGGGATCTTAAATATGGTCATGCAGAATATGGAATTAATATGTGCTTTATAAGTACTAATAAAAAGCCAATATGGTAGTAGTATGCATACTAATAAGCAACTAGTTAATAGTGAGAATTGGTCCCTAGGTTGGTATATTAACATTTGATCAGTTAATGAAATGAAAACCGTTTCAAAACCGAATGAACCGTTAAACCGTAAAAACCTAAAACGTTGCTACCGTATTTTTTACTTTAAAATTCCGGCAACCACAGCTGCCGGCTTTTTACCATAAATTTTACGGATTTTTTTTTACAGTGTAGGGTTAAGGGATCTTAAATATGGTCATGCAGAATATGGAATTAATATGTGCTTTATAAGTACTAATAAAAAGCCAATATGGTAGTAGTATGCATACTAATAAGCAACTAGTTAATAGTGAGAATTGGTCCCTAACTAAAGAGTTACCATGTTTACCATCATTTAAGGATGTTTAGATATTTGTATTGGAAAACAAGACAATGCAATGCAATGCATGCAACATTTGATGCCATGACTTTACCAATTAAAGATGTTCTGCTTTGATTTAAGACCTTTTAAGGCTGTAATTTGTGGTAATTTGTGAAGAGCTGCAGAAACCCGGTCTACACTATGATAACGGTGCAGTGCATTTGTGCAAATCATCACCTTTCCAAGAGAATGACAACTTGCTGCTCAACTTTGGCAGCTCTCGGCTTCCCCTGCATCTGCTCGAGTTGCACACAGAGTGCTGAACATCAGCCCTGTTTGCCAAATGCGACAACACAGGAAAACGAGTCCCAGACGGGGAGGACAAAGACACAGGGAGATGTGCAGGTGGGTGGAAGGGGAAAATAACAGGTTAGCACATGCAACCGCTTTGCCTCTCGCAGATGGCTTGGTTTAAAAAAAAACAAAACAAAAAAACAACGAGAGTATTGGAAGCAAGTAAAAACTGTACAGTAGGCAATAAAACAATACTCAGCTGTTCAGAGAGCATGAGAGCTGATATTATACAATAATAGATTTAAAATGCATTTCACATTCATCCTATTGTATTTCCTGGAAACAGATTTTGTGTACTTCAGAAATGACTACATAAAGGTTAAAGAAACATTGCAGCATGATGCCCCTGTCACCTATGTGTCAAGACCTGAATTTAAGGAAAATCTTGAAGGTCAAAAATGCAGAGGTTGTTTTCAGATAGCACATTTTATTATTGGCTTGACTAGGTGGCATTATAATATGTGTGTGTCATACGCTTGATCTCCAGCACACAAAACACACTGATGGGTAAATTGGTGATGTGAGAAGTGAAGATTTGACACTCTGAATCAATTGAACTAATTTGCAAAACTGATTCATGAAGAGTTAAAAATTGCCCACTGTGGGAAGCTCTGCTGGTTAAATAGCGATAACAGTTAATTATGCATAATTACATGCAACTATTCCTAAACCAAACCCTAACTACATAAACCTAAAAATGAAAACTTGCTGAAAATTAACTCAAACTCATTACATCTTAGATGGCCTGAGGATGTTTCTTCTTCAGATTTGGAGAAATGTAGCATTGCATCACTTGCTCACCAATGGATCCTCTGCAGTGAATGGGTGCCGTCAGAATGAGAGTCCAAACAGCTGATAAAAACATCACAATAATCCACAAGTAATCCACACCACTCCAGTCCATCAGTTAACATCTTGTGAAGCCAAAAGATGGATGTTTGTAAGAAACAAATCCATCGTTAAAGGGATAGTTCACCCAAAAAAAAAAGTAATTCTGTTATTAATTACTCATCCTCATGTCATTCCAAACCCGTAAGACCTTTGTTCATCTTCGGAACACAAATTAAGATATTTTTGATGAAATCCGAGAGCTTTCTGACCCTAGGCAGCATGGAACTACCATGTTCAAGGCACAGAAACTTAGTAAGAAAATAGTTAAAATAGTCCATGTGACATCAACGGTTAAACCTTAATTTTATGAAGCTACGAGTAAATAAAAATAACAACTTTATTCAACAATTTCTTCTCTTCCCTGTCAGTGTCTGCTGTCATTCACAAGAGTACCGTGACACGTGTGTGCATTCCTCCGCTTGTAAACAAGGTGCAGCATATCCGATTTCTATGTCAGCAGCACCACACACATGTGTCATGGTACTCTTGTGAATGATGGCGGACACTGACAGGAAGAGAAGAATTGTTGAAGAAAGCCATTATTTTTGTTAAAAGTATTCTCGTAGCTTCAGAAAATTACGGTTGAACCACTGATGTCACATGGAGTATTTTAACAATGTCCTTTCTACCTTTCTGTGCCTTGACTGTGGTAGATACCTTGCTGTCTATGCAGGTTCAGAAAGCTCTCAGATTTCATCAAAAATATCTTAATTTGTGTTTCGAAGATGAATGGAGGTCTAACGGCTTTGCAATGACATGAGGGTGAGTAATTAATGACAGAATTTTCATTTTTGGGTGAACTATCCCTTCAAGACGATTTCACTTTAAACCGTCACTTCTGGTCAAAATATGAGTTCATAAACCACAATAACGCTTCCTCCAGTGAAAAAGTCCATCCCCTGTTGTCCTCTCACATCAAAATCCACACACAATATTTGTTCAGATATGTTTCAGACTGTTTTGGCTTGCAGACATTGCTTGGTCTGTGCATATTTCTCTCCTGAATCAGACTAGACACATTTTTCAATATAAAAAGCAATATTACGGATAGAGGACTCATATTTTAGCCAGAAGCAACGGTTTGAAGTTAAAAACAGGTTAATGATGGATTTGTTTCTTACAAACATGCATCTTTTGTGGATTATTGTGATATTTTTATCAGCTGTTTGGACTCTCATTCTGACGGCACCCATTCACTGCAGAGGATCCATTGGTGAGCAAGTGATGTAATGCTACATTTCTCCAAATATGATGAAGAAACAAACTCATCTACATCTTGGATGGCCTGAGAGGAGAGTACATTTTCACAAATTTAAATTAATGGGTGAAATGGATGTAACCACAGAATTACAAATATTTATCAGCTTCTCGTCCAGAAAATGAGTGTGCATCTCATCATTGACCTTGTGTAATTGAGTCACCTCAGTGCAGCACTGGTATAACGAATCATCCACTGAAGGTGAGTGTAGTGAAGAACCCAAGTGCAGTTTATTTACAGAATGATCCAAACAATAATCTGAGACTTGACATGACATGAACATACTTGACTTGACCAGACTGGACTAAAACAGACTTGACGAGGCATAAACAGACTTGACTAGGGCCAGGCCCATGAAGCGGGGCAGGCAGAGCGGGGCGGCCGGGTGACGACAGCAGAGCAGGAAGCCATGGCGGAGCAGAGACATGGACAGACCACTTGACTGTGACAGAGCAAGCAGAGAGTTCTTGAATGGCCTCCTTGGCCGTGACAGGACAGACAGTGAGTTCAAGAACGGCCTCCGTGGCCGTGACAAGACAGTCTGTGAGTTCGTGAACGGCCTCTGTGGCCGTGACATGGCAGGCAGTGAGTTCGGAAGCGGCCTCCGTGGCCGTGACAAGACAGTCTGTGAGTTTGTGAACGGCAAGCATGACACAGACAGGGACCATGAAACAATTACAAAATAAAAGACATGGAAAACATGAACATGAAACAAAACACCACATTACAACTGGCTGTGTGACGCCAACCGATGTGATGCGGGGGCGGGGGAGAAATCAAAGCTCACTACCTCCAATGTGTCAGACCTTGTTCCGTGTTTTGTGTGTGTCTTGCTCCCCATGTGCCTTTATATGCCCTTATTTGGTTAGTTTCCTGTTCCTGTCCTGATTAAGTTGATTTCTTCCCAGGTGTTTCCCATGTTTAATTTCCATTGATCCCAGGTGTGTCTTGTCATCCCATCTTCCTGTTTTGTGTATTTAAAGTGTTCCCAGTCGTTAGTTCTCTGTCTGCTGTTAAACGTCTTCCTGAGTTCGTCTCCCTTGGTTCATGGAAATAAAGTCTTGTTAAAGTATTCTCCAGCGTCTCCTCGTTCCTCTATCGTGTATTGTGACACAATGCCAGATTCATGCTGCTTGCATTGCCATGAACGCTACAAACACGTTTCAGTCTTTCACAGTTTCTGTCAGCCTCAGACCCACACATGGTTAGTTAGCAGTTAGCAGCTCACAGAAGCATTGGCTTGACTGTGAACAGGCCAATAAACAGTTTGCTTGTAACAGGCTTTATGAACTCATAAAGTGTTTGTGTTTGTCAATGTCGTTTTGCTTTGTTTCAAATGTGAGGAATTCCAGAAAAGGGGAAAAAAAGTTGATATTAGTAGTTAACAGTAATAATAGAGCAGAGTTTTTATACTGTAAGTATACTTGTGAACCTAAGTCAACTTAAAGGGAGAGTTCACCCAAAAATGACAATTCTGTCATCATTTATTCATCCTCAAGTTGTTTCAATTCAAAATTGGTAACATTCTATTTCTACCTGATCTTAACCTTGACATTTAGTTTTCTTGGTGAAACCCAGTATATTCAGGTTTATTCATGTTTTATTTGAATAAACTCAATTAATTTAGATGTTAGCTTATGAAGCACATTTTAGTACTTAGCCTGGTTAACTACACTTTTATGTCTAAGTATATCTCAAATAAAAGATTGAACAGGAAAAAAAAACTAAATATACTTAGACATTTTTGTATGCATGTCAGTGTAAGCCAAGTTTCTTAAGTATATTGTTGGTAAGTACATGAATTGAAGTAGTCAGTCTTTACCATTCTGGCTTATCTAGCTGTATTGTCTTTGTGCCAGTGCAGATACCAAATAACAGCATTAAGTTGCACGAAGTGACATTATTGTTGTCATCATTAATCTCTCTCGTCTGTCTCTGTCTTTCCTACGCAGAAATGAATCACCTCTGTTGGATGGCAACATCGTGCTTGGCCACGATTATCCAACTTCTAATTGCCCAGGGTTTGCTCTGAAGTTGATGAATGTGGCTCTGCCTGTAATTCATAAACATGTTGCGCTTCATCACAGATTGCAGTTTGTGAGGGAACTCTAGCGAAGCCCTGCACTCTTAATTGAGATACTTAACATGCATGACAAATGAGGCAACTCGACACAAGCCAGGTTCATCACACTTACTTTCTCCCCAATGGAGAGACTCCATTAATGCGACTCATTACACACGTACAACAGGAGATATAAAATCAGGGTGTGAATTTAGGGGGTTATGCTGAGACCCACATAATTAAGACTTAAGACCATAAACAAGAGATTTGTTCTCATTATATATATACATAGTATATGTTTTAACATAATTGTCTTACAATGCTTCATTAACCACAAAGACAGTCAGAATATGTAATTTCACTTAGCACTAATTAAACAATATGGCAGAAGAGAAGAGAAGAGAAGAGAAGAGAAGAGAAGCTAGTTTTCATCTAGCATTTCTGACTATTATTTTTTCTCAGAATTGAGACGAAAGCCAGAATTGTGAGATATAAGCTCGCAATTGCAAGAAAAAAGTCAGAACAATGAGAAAAAAAGATCGAAATTTGAGTTTACATTTCACAATTCTGACCATTTCTCGCAATTGCAAGAATATATCACGCAGTTCTGAGAAAAAAAGTGCAAGCTGAATGTAATGTTTTCAAACAGTTAACTGCATGTTAATTGGAATTCAAATTATTAGTTAAAATTTATATTACATGCAATTAGCTGAACTTTACATTGTTTTTTAGACACACTTAAGTAAGGACTCAAGTATATCTCTATGTCATTTCATAAATACTTCTATTGTCTTTGAAATATGGTTAAAGTGTACTAGTGAATGTACTGCCAATAATTTATGATATACTAAAATATACTATAATGTAATTTCAGTTGAAATAATAGTTTTTATAAACAAGTATTTCACATGTATTTTAGTATGTTAGTCAACACATCAAAATAAACGTACTTCTTTAAAGCTTGACAAATGATTATTAAGACAATGGTTTAAAAATGTATTTAAAAATAAAATATTTGACATTATTACAAAGTGCACTTTTAAAACATCCTTTTAAGATCTGAAATACATGACAAGTGCACATTCAGTACAATTAAGCACACTTCTTTTTCACAAGGCTTGCCGTAAGACAAACGCCGTGAAAATGACCTACAGATATTAATTTAAATAGTCAAAAATCCTGAAAGTGGCTGTATGTTCGGCACCGAAGTATGACAGGATGAATGATCTGCACTGTGTGGAGGACATTAGCTTGTGGTAATGTTCAGTTTGCTTGCTTGTATTGAATGCACCATTCATCAAAAGCACCGTGGCTGTCGCTCGCCCTCCCAGCTTATTGACACTTTCATATTGACAGAACAATGGGCTTTGAGCACAGCTGGAGATGCCTGGAGTGGAATTGATTGGGGGATTTATGGTGTGTTTCGGATAGAGCAGCTCTTCAGGGTGCACTAAAGTGGACCCGTGGAGTCCACAGATGTGCCGGACTCACTGTGACTCTAATGGCACGGCTGCTTGTAGACGTCTGGGGAAAACATGACCACTTGAGTCCCTCAAAAGCACCGTCTAAATCATGCGGGATCAGCTTCTATAAACAGCGCAGTAAGAATCTATGAGTCACCTAAAACCTGAAGCAGACATTCAGCAATTGAAGTTCAGGTTGTTGGCAGATGAATCACAGTGACAATAGAGATTCTAATAGATAGGCTTGTGGTAATACAAGAATGCGGTGCTTTGTCATGGGCCTACAGCAGATGAGTATTGATCCCAAAGCCTTATTGTATATAACAAAGGGCTGAAATGAGTGAAGACTTTTTTTTTTGTATTCTAAATATCTCTACAAAGCTCTGATGTAGGTCAGCAAAACCAATTCAAACTGAAATTCTCTTCATATTAATTTAATGGTATATTGCTTGGCTCTTTAGGATTTTGATGGGCATTTTATCATCTGCCAGGTGGGGAAAAAAAGGTTAGAAGCATGATATAGCATGTGGGACAGTTCACCCAAAATTGACAATTTTGTTATTTTCTTACCCTTCGCTTGTTCCAAACCTGTATGACATAGGTCTTGCAAAGTTTATTTCCAACCTGCTTCCGCACACCTGGCCTGTGACAGACCTTGATTATTTGGTTCAGGTGTGTTTGATTAGGGTTGGAGCTGAACTCTGCAGGATAGCGGGTCCCCAGGAGCAGGGTTGAAGAACTATGCTGTTTGAGTTTCTTTCTTCTGTTGAGTATAAAATAAGATAAACACTTGACTGTAGCCATTGCCTATTGAATATGGAAAAAAAATAATACTAGGAAGTCTATGGCAAACATACTATGGAAGCCAATAGCTATCATAAACTGTTTGGTTAACAACATTCTTTAATGATGTTATTTATTTATTTTACTCATAGAGGTTTGGAACAAGTGGAAGATGAGTAACAGTTGTAACACTCATCTTAAAGGCACAATATGTAATTTTTTTGTCACTAGTGCATATCCAAAACAAACAAAGAAACAAAGGCACAGTTTGATGACGCCGTAACTGAGTGTGGAATCATGGGAGTTGTCGTCTTCATTCCCACAGCTGAAGCAATCCGATGGGACTCAGGCAGAAATCATGTTCACGGATGAGCTAATGTATTCAAGATTTATTAACGTCGTAGTATGAAGCAGAGTGAAGCAGAAAGCCGTCGAAGCAAAACGAGGCCGCTGAATGACATATGGCTCGAAAGCAGCGGGGCTTTTATTATGCCACAGTCGACTGCTTTCGCTCCTTCCGGAAAGTAGCGGAAGTAAGCAGCGCTGTTTTATCATACTGATACATTTGAACGTCCTGTTATAATGCTACTCTGTCGTCACCGGTCTATTAAAACGCACAACATTTTAAAGCGTCTTTGGTGTTTCCATGTTTTCTACAAAACAAAACCGGAAATCAAGGGTGTATGATGTCATTGGCAGGCGACACAATGACACTGTAATGGGACCGACGAGACGTGAGGCGTGAGGATCCATGTGCAAGCTTTTATTAAGAGACGTGGTTTTAACAGGCATAGGTCAGACAATGGCAAACAGGTATATTGATGGCAAGGCAAGAGGGATAATCCAGGTACAAGGCAAAGGTCCAGGCAGGTGCGAACAGTATCCAATTGGGCGAGACTCGAGGGATAATCCAGGTACACAGGCAGTGATCAGAACACGGGGAAACAGACAAGGCAAGATGAAAACAAGGAAAAACAAGACACTAGGCTCGGTAAGGCAGCTAACACTAGGGGAGTGAAAAACGCTAGACAATACTCGGCGATCTGAACAGGAACTGAGTGGGTGTTAAATAGAGTGAGTAATGGCTCTCAGGTGAGCGTGTGATTAGTGAAGGTTGTGTGATCAGTGCATTCAGCTGTGTGCGTATAATCAGTGCAATGGTTGATGGGAAATGCAGTCCGGGGTGATGTGTAACAGTCTGTGTGGTGTGAGTCAATGTAATGGGAGAATAACCTCTAGTGGCAATTGGCCTGAAGCCCACGGACCGGATTCGTGACAGACACTCCATGTCACTAGTTAAAATTGCTTATTTCTCTGGATTGAAACATTCTTCGAAACATTTGGGATAATGTAAGTACAAAAGTCAGCAAAATATATAACACTGTTCTAATGGTTTTTGGATATTTTAATAAAAAAATCTGACATATTGTGCCTTTAACAGATGAGTAAATTACAGCATTTTAAGTAACACTTTAAGGACCAATTCTCACTATTAAGTAGTTGCTTATTAGCATGTATATTACTAACATATTGGTTGTTTATTAACTCTTTCCCCGCCATTGATGGGTTATCTCGTCTTTTAGAAGACAAAGCTTCCCCGCCAAAGACGAGTTTTACGGCTTTTCGTTTTTTTCACTGTTATACACTAGGGGGCGCTATTACACATCTTCTGAATGAGTACAAAACCTCCCAAACAAAAACACATGTGAACAGGACCGAGAAACGAGCAATCTCTTATGTAAACAGATGCATATGAAAAATAATGCGATCATCAGCAATGGCAGCATATTGCCATTTTATGGCAGTAAAATGTTGATCCAGGAAGTGGTATATGTCTGTGCAAGCTTTGGAGGTGTTGATGGAAGCGATTTACTGGATTTATGCTTTGATAATCGTACTGAATATTACCCAGATGTAGTTTTTGATAAAAATTTGATTTTCTCACCTTTTTGCTCAAAATTATGCACTTTTATGAAACCTACCTATATTCAAGTGTTGATAAAAAAAGAATGCTTTAAGCTAGAATAAAACTGTTTAAAAGTAGAGGCTCTGATCTTTTGTTTTGGTGTATTGTATATTCAAATATTCATACAGCAAAATATTCTGGAGGCCATCAAATTTGAGTGAAAACCATCAAAATTGCTAGAGGTGGCTGGCAACTTTTTTCAAAAATGCTGGCGGGGAAAGAGTTAATACTTAGAAATCACAAATTAATACCTTATTGTGCATGTCCATATTTTAGATCCCTTAATCCACAGCATACCTAAACTTAACAACTACCTTACTAACTATTAATACGCAGCAACATAAGAGTAGTCGTAGCTAAAAGTTAGTTAATAGTGGTCCCTAAACTAAAGTGTGACCGAATTTTTATTTTATTGATGAAGTATCCCTGTAAGTAATCATTCATGTAGCAAAAATGATGCGGGATGAGTTACATGCCAAAGTTAGTTAGGTTTAAGGGGTTGTTCACTAATCCTAAATATGAGCCATATTAATGATTGTCTTAGCATCTAATCAGCGAACATTAACAGAAACTGAATAAATTATAATGATGAAATTACACCAGCATTTTGACAAAATGCCCTTCATCCCAAGATATATTCCTTCAAACTTTTCTCCAGAAGGCACACAAACTGCACACGATCGATCACAGTCTAGGTTTTAAATGCCAAGATTCTCACATACGCTAATATGCTTGGCTGGTAATTACACAGGCTAGAATTTAACTACGTTTTTGGGACAGATCCATTGGTTTTAAGCCTATGATACAGTCATAATTCACTTTAATTTGGGAAACACTTCGCTGAAAATTAGAATCTCAGCTTTCATTCATTATCCATTAACTGAGACTGTAATATATTTGGTTTTAACCTTTAAATGTTGCAATTATTTTCTTATGTTTTCCTTGGCAATAAACTATGGGCAATAGTGTTTAGAATGAATTAATGAATGAATGGCTAGTTTTGAGGTATCTCGACATGTGGACAGAATCCATGAATAGTGACTTTTTAAAGCATTGGATACACAAATAATATGCACAATATTATATTCACTAAACGGATTCACTGGTTTTTAATAAATGAAAATGTATTCATATGTGTCCCAAATTTAGCTAACATTTTGCAAGAGTTCAAATTCGCACAGAAAAGTAAGTGCCATACAATACAGTACAACAACATTCACAATATACACACTCCATAGGTCCAAACAGCATGACTGGAAAATTAAAATGTCTAGGCACATTTTTCCTGCTGGAAGAAACAACCCACAATGACCTGCAGCTCTCATGCTCAGATTGTGAATAAACAAAAAGTGTTGAGCGTGAACACAGAGCGGTCACAGGCAGAAAACTCACAGCGATCAGCTCACAGCGCAGCGACCAACCGCCAAACTACACGCAAAAAACATCAAGATTAAATCCAAGAACATCCATCATGAATGCATGTGGTTTGAGAATGAGAGAAATATGGGCAACAACGAACAAAACTAAACATAAACAAACTTGGATCCTCCACAGATTTTGTCCAGTAAATTATTATTTACAAAAATAAATAAAAACTAAATATAAATATAAACACTATTTCCTGTAATAACGATCAGGAACCTGCCTTACACTTATTTTGGCATTGCACTTTTTCTGTTGCAATGTGGTGTATGGGACAAAAACGTATCGATGATCAATGAATGTTAATCAATTAATCAAAATGTATCATTGAACATTCAGTGCTCAATAGGGTTATTATAGTTAACTAAAATTGAATTTTGATAATTAAAAAAAAAGTTACTTTAAAAGTAACTTAAAATTTAACTGAAATAAAATAAAATATAAAGAAGAAATAAATAAATATAATAAGTAACATTTTTGTAACTGGAACATTAACTGGACATTACCTGTAATAATAATAATAATAATAATAATAATAATAATAATAATAATAATAATAATAATAATACTAATAATAATAATAAACTTATCAGAATCAGAAATAGCTTTATTCCCAGGTATGCTTACACATATGAGGTCATTTGTTTTTGTGACAGAAGCTTCCACAGCACAAACAGAATGACAGTGGCAAGACACGGATAATAAAGATAATAAAAATAGGATAAGTAAATAGGAAATAACAGCATACAAAAATATAAAAAATACACAATATATATAAAATATGATATACTATATATATATATATATATATATATATATATATAT
>NW_015506112.1:195127-196097 GCF_001515645.1 Sinocyclocheilus grahami | reverse complement strand
AAGCACAATTTCTATTCTAACCCTTTAACCCAAGTGTGCTTCACTGCTTGCGATCAGATCATTTTAAGCCGCTAAACTCCGGGAAAGTTTAAAGTTTCAGTCCACTAATCCAGTCAGCGAATGCATTCAAACAATCTGTCCAAAACAGCGCTAATATAAAGGAAACCAGGCTGATTACATCAGAGATTGCAGAGAGAACAGAGACTCTGTTTTCAGTGAATTATTCCAGCGTGTTTCACTTTAAAACACGAGCTCCGACATATTCTGTGATTGTCTCTGAAGAGCGCGAGCCCTCACACGTCGTGTTGTGTGAAGTACAGACTGAACAGATTGTCAACATCCCACCGCTGTATGGCCAGATGAGACGCAAACTACATTTTCTCGACTGGATAACCAGTGTCTCGCTAGTAAAGTTTTGATGGATGAAGACTGCAATCAAGGTAAAGACGATTGCGGTGGCGAACAGGAGTCCGTTATAATAATGCGTGTATGAGTGCTCTTGATGCACTGCTCGCACATTGTATTTATGCACAGGCACAGACATCCCTGTACATTCACGCAGTTTCCACACACATTCACAATAATGTTTTGATTTGTCATGTTTATGTTGCTGTGTTTAGTTATTCTGAATGGATCCGTGTACTGTAGTAGATGCAGTCAGCAGGCGATTGGTTTAGGGTTTTTTTGGTATCTCCATGTGGTCCTGTTCTGTATCGCAACGTGGCTTCTCTAAAATGTAAAAAAGCTCTTTGCTGTTGCACTGTCAAATACTATAAAATTCAGATATTTTTTTAATTTGGTTCTTTGGTGTCCTTTTGGAGTTTCTAAGTGACTTTTTTGGAAAGACATCTAAATGTATCTTGAAAAAAGCTTGCAGAAAATATAGATTTTTGAGAATCACCCTTGAATCTTTTGGTTTACTTTGTTGGATATAGCAAATGATGACAAAATAAACATTTGAAACAAGATA
>NW_015506112.1:189691-194533 GCF_001515645.1 Sinocyclocheilus grahami | reverse complement strand
ATATATATATATGAAGAGTTTGGTTCCAAAACGAGATAAACGCCATTTAAAAAATATTTGAGGTTCCGCCAAAATCAGTATTGTATCTGGTCGGTATTGAAAAGTACATTTTTAATTTTACGCAAAATGTGATATCCGCCAAATTATTCTGTCATGTTTTCTCCCTTTCCTTCCAAACCGCGACAAACGCCAGTCTCCCTTCGCTGCAGAATGCGATATATCAGCTCAACCAATCACAGTGCACCATTCCACGCACTGTAGACAGTAATAGTGGCACTTTGAATACACCCGGCATCCTAGTTTTCCTCATCTATTTTGTACTTTGTGATCAACAAACAAACTTAGGGCTGCACGATAAATCGCATGTGATTGTCATGCGCATCTCGTCAGTAAAGCTGGTTCTGTGATTAATATTAAATCTCCATCACATGCTTTCAGATGGAGCGGCATTTAATACACAATGCCGTAGATCACTGCTATATCGCGTTCATAATCGCAGATGAGTTATTACATAATTAAATAATAAAATAATAAAACTGATTTAAAATATCTCAACGCTACTAAAATAACATTAACCCATCTGTCAGTATTTATGTTGTGTTTTGGCCTCTAGAGGTCCTCACTGTGTCCTCATGTCTAGCTCTCATTGATTGTAATTAGTGTTTACTACTTTCACCTTTATCTCATTTATTTTGAGAGTATTTTATTTGTCTCTATGTGTGTGTACATGTTTTTTATTTATTTATTAGTCTCAAGGTTTCTTTGCTTGGTGTTTGGTTGTTCTCTCTCACACACACACACACACATACACACTCCTTGATTTATGGATTATACAAACTTAACTGTATATTGTTTAATTTGTTCATCTTTACAAATGTATAATGATATTCCAAAGAAAAAAAAGGTCCCACTGATATTATGACATTACCGTTTCAGCTTAAAAAAAAAAAAGAAGCTGAATCAGGAATGTCATAATATCAAGTGTACAGTGCAGCAAGTCACATGCATTTGCTTGACTTTCATTAGTTGAATGCAGTTTTGATTTTAGTTCACTCCAGTCGGCAGCCTTCACTCATGGGTCTTCCCTCTCAATATCATTTGCATAATTAAGAGGAGCTCATTATTCATTGTGCTGTGTGTGATGTGACAGACCTTTCCTGCGCAGCAACAACAAATTGTTTCCCAGATACATTACACTGGTAAAATGAATTCCTCTGAAACTCCACTAATCACTCATAAAATGTGTTTCCGTCCTCAAAGTTATTATTTTGTCCCTGCCATGATGTTAAGTACGAATTAAGCTTAATAAATCATTCACAACCTAAACTCAGCAAGTCTGAATATATGCAAGCTGTGAAGTTAGAGTTTGATTGAACTACAGCTGCGTTTTCCGCACTTAAACACTTCAGATACTCGTATACAGAGAAATGTAGAGGAAACCACACTGTGTGAAATACATTATGCATGAGAGGGAAACAAGCTTATTACATGGCATATATGCAATAATGATACTACTACTAATACTACTACTACTACTACTAATAATAATAATAATAAAAATAATAATATTTTTTTCATAAGAAATTACTGTGGAAAATCTTTGCAATCATGCGCCTCAAGTTCATAATTGAGCTCCAGGTTTAGAGGTCTCACGCATGATGTACCTCAGTTTGAAATAGTATGTTTATGTGGGAAAAAAATTGCTAATAAACTTGTGAAACATAATATGCTGCTTGTTATTGCTTCAACAATTCAGTTTGTTGCCCCTGCATGGAATTTTAGGACTTCAACAGTTTTGACATAACAAATATGGTGCTCCTTTGTTTTTGTGAATATATCTTGTCTATTGTATATATTGTATGTTATATATATTGTATATTTCACTTTAATTGCAAAAAAAAAAGTATATATATATATATATACAGAAAAAAAAATAAAGTTTTGTTATAATAGGGTGCCTTTTATATAAAAAAGTGTAATCTTGTTTGTGTTAGTGTAAATATAAATATGGTTTATGCACGCGCACACACACACTAAATAAACAAATGAATAAATAAATAAAATAATTCTCATAAGGCATATTTCGAACACAAATCACTATCATTCAAACCACTAAGTTTTAACCTTTCTCAGCAATGATCACTTTTTTTTAATATATTTTAATAAGTACAGATCAGAATAAGTATGTTTAATTTTTACACAAAAATGTCTGTTATGCTAAATAATGATATAATATTTTTCACCCCTATTTTGACATTTTATTTTAACAAAAGTTATTTGAAACATTAAAGTAGACTGTTACATTTAATAATTACTATGTTAATAAAATCACTTTTTTTATTTTATTTGATGCATACTGTTATGTTCCGTGTTTATTTATATAATATTGTTTGTTGTTACGTGCTGCTGTGTGTTTTTTCTCTGTCTCTGTGTTACTGCTGCTCAACCAGGTGCGGAGGAGAGTGAAGTTACTGTGCAGAGGCTGCAAGCTCAAAAGCTTCAACACGCCGACCACACTGAAGCTCGACTTCCAGAGTGCTGTACCTCTTGCCTGCCCTGTGTTGCTCTTATAGTTATCAGAGATTGATACTGTGTAAAACTTACTCAAGTTACGGCTTATTGTAGCCTTCCTAAGAAGTAATTGGCGTTGTTGTTACGCTACGTGTTTTCGCCGTGTTGGAAGCCGTAGGGAGGTGGGTGCCATTTTGTTTCTGTGAATCTTTTTCTCTTGTTTTTGCTTAGTTAGGGAGTTAGTGTACATTTCTGTTGTTAATTGTCTTTTGTTTTGTCAGTTTAGACCGTTTTACTCCTTACCTAGTAAAGCCTAAAAAACCTCCTGAAGCCTATTTTGCTTCCTATTATACTTTTGTCCTTTGGAAATCTAAATAAAATACTTGATTTTTGGAACTTAACGTGTCTGTTGTGCTGGGCAGGGGACTGGTACTCACTCACCCCAACCAAATTTATGTGTACTTTTCCCTGTTACCCCTTACCCTAGACCCTTGCATCTGGGACGTAACAGTGAAAATCGGGGGCTCGTCCGGGATTTGAACCCGGGACCTCTCGAATGCACAAAAAAGGATGCCCCTTCCAATGTTTTATATATATATATATATATATATATATATATATATATATATATATATATATATATATATATATATATATATACAGTGGGTACGGATTCTGTGTTTTTCTGTCAATATGGGGTGCTGTGTGTACATTAATGAGGAAAAAAAAATAACTTAAATGATTTTAGCAAATGGCTGCAATATAACAAAGAGTGAAAAATTTAAGGGGGTCTGAATACTTTCCGTACCCACTGTATATATATAGGATGAATTTAAAAATGTAAACACAGTGTCTATATTATTAATGTATTTTATTTTATTAGTGTAATTATATCTGGTCAGGAAAAATGAGGAGAAGGGATCTAAACGCAGCTCTCAACAAAATCAAAGATGAATAAAATCAACAAGAGACATCTGATCAAACTGAGTGTAATAAACACACGTTAATGAGGGGAAAAACAAGAAACTGGTGTGCAACATAATTAGTGTCCATGGTAACAGATGGGAAGCAGGAGCAAGGGGAGAAAAAAAACACAGGAAAACAAAATAGTACAAAATAAAAGTCCACAAACAAGTTCCCTTCTGTTGATGGCTTGTAGTGTAGCTCACTATTTGTTTGAAGTTTATCTGAACTACTTTAAATTATAAGTAGCTTGTCAAACTAGAGTTTCTCTTTCGAAGGCGACACAACTGTGTCTCCTAAACCTTGAATGTTGGGTTTATTTGCACAGGCTCGTATGACCTCTCCTGCAGCTGACAGCTGTATTAAGCCAGTGGCATAAAGGAGATTAGGAGTGTTTACTTTCCCAAGAGCTGTGACGCGTCACTCCATTCGGGATGGCGATAACCTCTGGAGTATCAGGAGACATGGAGCTGCACATTCTAACACTTCTGGTGCAAAGCCAGCTTCAGTTCCATTCTGGAGGAACCCAGATACAAGCAATCGCAGGTCACTGTCCCCACTTCCCAAAGGCCAAAGTCATGGCCACCGCATTCTGGGATAAAATTGAAATGCTGATGAATGCTATTCATCATCAGAGCTCAGAAATTCTGTGAAAGGAATATAATCCTATCTCCGGACACAAAATGGAAAGTACAACTATTGTGCAAGATTAAACAACATTCACACCGCTTTACTTACTTGGCAAAGATAATACTCCAGTGTGCCAGAACTGCTTAAATTTTCTGGAATGTACTTGCAAACGAGAACATAATTCCTTTACTGGCAGGCTTTTAAGTACACATTTACTGTCAAATGAAAATAAAAGGGGGGGGGGGGGTCATTTTTGCACTTTTTTAAGTAAAATTTTTATATAAAAAAGAAATAAAGGGGGGGGGGGGGATCATTTATTGTAACATGTCAGGATATACCTTTCCTGTCCTTCTACACTCTTAGTCCAAAGCATCATGACCATTCAGTGCTCCCACATAATTTTTAAATGCAACTTGCTTTATTTTTTAGAAATTATAAAAGTGTATTTAATGTGCATTTGTAGTGTACTTAGTATATTAGTGTACTTAGTATATTCCATATATATATATATATATATATATATATACAGGTGCATCCCGATAAATTAGAATGTCGTGGAAAAGTTCATTTTTTAGATTATTTCAGTAATTCAACTCAAATTGTGAAACTCGTGTATTAAATAAATTAAATGCACACAGACTGAAGTAGTTTAAGTCTTTGGTTCTTTTAATTGTGATGATTTTGGCTCACATTTAACAAAAATCCACCAATTCACTATCTCAACAAATTAGAATATGG
>NW_015506112.1:181200-188928 GCF_001515645.1 Sinocyclocheilus grahami | reverse complement strand
AGATGCTGATTTCATTTTCCAGCAGGATTTGGCACCTGCCCACACTGCCAAAAGCACCAAAAGTTGGTTAAATGACCATGGTGTTGGTGTGCTTGACTGGCCAGCAAACTCACCAGACCTGAACCCCATAGAGAATCTATCTGGTATTGTCAAGAGGAAAATGAGAAACAAGAGACCAAAAAATGCAGATGAGCTGAAGGCCACTGTCAAAGAAACCTGGACTTCCATACCACCTCAGCAGTGCCACAAACTGATCACCTCCATGCCACGCGAATTGAGGCAGTAATTAAAGCAAAAGGAGCCCCTACCAAGTATTGAGTACATGTACAGTAAATGAACATACTTTCCAGAAGTCCAACAAGTCACAAAAAATGTTTTTTTTATTGGTCTTATGAAGTATTCTAATTTGTTGAGATAGTGAATTGGTGGGTTTTTGTTAAATGTGAGCCACAATCATCACGATTAAAGTAACAAAAGACTTAAACTACTTCAGTCTGTGTGCATTGGATTTATTTAATACACGACTTTCACAATTTGAGTTGAATTACTGAAATAAATGAACTTTTCCACGACATTCTAATTTATTGAGATGCACCTGTATATATATATAGCACTTAGCATATTTATATTAGTGTACTTTGTATATTTAAATTAAACTACACTTGCAGATAATATATTAATTAAAAATACAAAAATATAATAAACATTTTTGCAATGTTGTCACAATTAAAAGTTAGATTTACATTGTTATTTTGTTGTGTTTTAAAGAAGTAGACTTATTTTGATGTGCTGACTAACATATTAAAACACATGCAATATATATATATATATATATATATATATTTTAATGTAATGTATTTTATATTTATTTGCACTTAGTTAATATACAGTATTTAAAATACTAACTTTAAATACTAAATTGCAACTTGTACATTCATCAGTACATCAGTTTAACCATATATCAAAAGCAATAAGTAATATTATTTATGAAATTACTTAAGATAGGTCTGTAAGCAGACAAAAGCACTTAATGCCAGCTAATCAAATTTAATTGAATTTAATTAACTGCAATACATTTTCATTTAATAGCAATTAAAATGCAATTAAGTGTCCAGAAACATTACATTCAATTCACACTCAAGCATTTTATTTGGCATATTATTTCCATAATAAGCATTCTCTGCTAAAGTATGCTAAAGTGTACTTCTTTTTCACAAGGCTCATCATCCTTGAAACTTTTAACAACATATCCCATTGATGTATCCTTTTCTGTACCTCAAAAATGCATGGTTAATCACTGGCTGTCACATTCAGGTGCAGATTTGCTTGGTTGATTACTATTATTTAAATAATATATACATATATGTATTTTTCAATAATCAAAATTATAAAACTGAAATATTGAAAACTGATAAAATTGTGTGTGTGTATGTGTGTGCATGTTTTTTTCTATGCTGGTGGGGAATTAAACCTGAATACACACTGACTCATAGGGACTCTTGTCACTGTGGGGACCTAAATTGAGGTCCCCATGGGGAAACAAGCTTATAAATCATACAGAATGACGTTGTTTTTTTTGTTTTGTTTTTTTGAGAATGTAAAATGCAGAAAGTTTTCTGTGAGGGGAAGGGTTAGGTGTAGGGTTGGTTTAGGGCCATAGAATATACGGTTTGTACAGTATAAAAACCATTATATCTATGGAGAGTTCCCACAAGGATAGCAAACCAGACGTGTGTGTGTGTGTGTGTGTGTGTGTGCATTTTTGTGACAAATGAGGACATAAATTTGTATAATGACAAAGGTATAACATAGGTATTACAAGGAGAAGGTGACTTCAGGACATTACCCCATGTCCCCACTTTTCAAAACGCTTGTAAATCACACAGAATGGAGTGTATTGAAAATCTGAAATAGCACAAAGTCTCCTGTAAGGGGTGAGATTTAGGGGTAGGGTTGGTGTAGGGCAATGTAATATACGGTCTGTACAGTATAAAAACCATTACGCCTATGGGATGTCCCCACTTTTCACAAAAACAAACCTGTGTGTGTGTGTGTGTGTGTGTGTGCGTGTGTAAAGGTGTTTGGTAAACAAAATCAGAAAGTACCACTATAACACCAGACTATACCCAGGCTGTCACTGGTGCTTAAATACATAAATAAACAGGTGCATGAAGCCCCTGCTATAAGTCTATACCTGATTCATATTAGAGTATATGCTGACACCGTAAGAACAGCTTGGCATATGTTGAGAATGCAGTAATGACGAAAACAGCTTGGTTGTGAAAAAGTAATACTGTAAATAGCTTGCTTCCCTGAGGACATTTCAGCCAACAGCAGCTGTGGGGCTATCAGAAAGAAAGAGGGAAGAGCAGTGTCAGATAAAGGGAAATCTATTCATAACTGAACATCTCACTTACTGTAGCGCCGAGATTTACTGGACCAAAGGTAAGTTGTTACATATAAATGAAAATGGTCAAATAAATGTCAAATAAATACTGTACAAGGTCCCAATAAAAATGATGTACATCTTGAAAGCTCTAAGAGGAATTACAGTCAGTGCTATGCTAGGTAAAGTTGTTCTAATTGATTGCAAGGGTGTTGCTAGGCAGTTGTGAAGCAGTTATTAAGGTGTTTTGATTGATCATTGTGTAGAAACAACTTTAACTCAGAAATTGTCAGGAAAATTTCACAAATAATTACAAAGAATCAGCAAGTACTCATCCAGCTAACAGGGAACATTCTCAAAACTTAACTCATAACTCAAATTTATGAAACAAACGTTCTTCCATGTTAATAGAAACGTTTTTCATAGTTATTGGTTACACTTTACCTCAGTAGTCCACCATTCTACTCACTCTAAGTATCTTTGCAACTAAATGTTTTTAAATGTTACCAGTTTCAGAACATCCCGATAAAGAAGTAATATTCATAAGTAACATTCCAATAATGTTTGCAGAATTATAAAATGGAAAGTTCTCGAAATGTTTGCACTACCAAAAAAATAAATAAATAATAAAACGAAATATATATAAGAAGAATTCAGTGAATAAGGCACATACTCTGTGATACATACTATACGATTTCAGCCACTTACAGTCTGGCATGTTTTAATGGAAGCCTATTCTTTAAAAAAAAATCCTGAGTTCAGAGAGTTTGAAGGGGAAAAAAAATCTGACAAGTTTGTGCAATAACAATATGTTGGTTGGGTCAAGAACACAATGAAGCATCATTAATATATAATATATACGACTTCATATATAGCCATTCTCAGTCTAGAATATATGGAAGCACACAGGTGGGCTTGTTGAGCTGAGCTGTGACTAACTCACCGCACTTCTCCAGGGTCCTCTGTAACCAACACGTCCGTCTTACAGCTGGCTATAGGGTTGATTGACAGCTCCACCGGAGGAACCACAAAGCTCTTGCTGACTGGCAGCCAAAGGCCTTGACCCAGACTGTAGGATGACCTGCAGGGTGAGGGACACGAGAGTGTAACGTGTCAGCTGAATTTCAATGACCCTGTGGAACATGCTGCCTATTACAAGAACGCGCCGCTGACCGAGAGAGGAGAAGATCTGTTCTCCACAGCATGCACAAATAAAGACCATCAAACTAGACAGTAGTTGTGTGCTAATGACATATCCAAAGGTCTTTAATAAAATAAAAAAAGACATTGAAAATACACACCACAAGTCTGTAGAAACGATCCAATAAAGAAAACGTCAAAGGGTTTGTATAATGGAAAATAGGATTTGTCACATTCTTCAAAATTAAAGACTTCAGTGTAGGCATACTCTTCATTTCAGAAACTGTCGGCAAATCCATGACCTGTAAAATATCATTGCGACTCATTTGGCATGCGAAGAGTTTTAGCCAATCATACTACAAATCTTTTACATACAGACGTCTTAAAGACACAGTAAGGGTCAAAGAGCGGGTGGCAGTGTTATTCTTGTTTTGATTTTGTTAATTAAAATAAAGCTGAAATTAAATAAAACTTTATTATTATTACTATTATTATTATTATTATTATTATCATTATCATACTAATAATAATAATGATAATAATAATAATGATAATAATAATAATAATAAAAACACTACTACTACTACTACTAATAATAATAATCATAATAATAATAATTATTATTATTATTATTATTAATATTATTATATTTTTATTTTAAATACATAGAACAAATAAAATTACTAAAACTAAAGCTGAAAAAAACTATAAATATATATATATATATATATATATATATTATATAACTAATATAAACAAAATTAATAAGACAGAAACTATTATTTGAAACGAAATAATAATACTACTACTACTACTACTACTAATACTACTACTACTACTAATAATAATAACTCTTTATTTGTAATGCAGATTAATGGATATGATTGCATTGTCTAGAAACTTCATTTCAATGAATCTAAAAAGTTTTTCTCATTATTTACTCATCCCAATAAAGTTAATAAACAAACAAACAAACAGTGTAGGAAGAGACTGCAGACTACCATGATGTTTTGTCTATTACTGAAGATTTAAAAAAATCTTGCTTAAAAACATCACATATGTGACATGCACAGTATATTAACTATGACTGACTAACTCATTATTTGTTTATTAGCACCATCATTATTTTGTTAAGGTAACTGAAGGGCTGAAATAATTAAGCTAATATAATATTAATTTAGCCAGTGAATTCATATTATGTGAATTAAATTTGTATGATAACATGCGGATCCACCGCACTAAAGCACAGGTCTGAGTCTGGCCGGTCGCTGACCTTGGATATAGACAAGCACATCTGAATTACTCTGGATCAATGCGAACTTCCACTCATAAATAAGACAGCGATAGCCCAGGCCTTGCTCCGGCCCATCAATCGACACTTCGGAGGGCACTGATTGCTTTCCTCAGTCCACTATCAGTCAACTGCTGCCAGCTGAACTAAATGGCTTGAGTCGTCAGGTGGTTAAGAGTGATGACAGCTTGGGTGAGTAAGAAGAGAGTGAATGGATGATATAAATTTCATTTATTTTTACGCCTTAGCATTTAGAACCAAAGGAAAAAAAAAATCTGCTTCAGGCTTGTAGTCTGAAAATAATGGAATATATCTTTGTGTTTAATTAACGAGAGACAGTTTAATAGTGAGAATCAAAGTGAGATATTGTCATCACATCTGCTAATTGTCCAGTGTAAAACACTATTTGTTTTAGTTAAAATGGCTGAAACTATATGGGTGTCACGGGTTGCTACTGTGAGGAGCACGGAGCGAGAAACGAAGAGACCAGGAGTACAAAACAAAGGAGTTTAATTGTCTTTTTCAGGGAATAGCACAAGGAGTTGACATAAACAATTCCAAACAAAGAGACTCAGAACAGGCTAGAACTAAATAGGGCAGATAACGAGGGGCAGACAGGTGAGGAGGATGACTAATAATGAGACACCTGAGACAAATCAAACTACATTGGGACAGGAACAGGAAAAACCAAATAAGGAAAACAGGAACTCAACGGGAACATACAGGTGACAATGGGTAGGCTGCATGACAAAATCCCAAAATATTTCATGGTATGATTAATTTTATTTCACAGTAACGGTATGTATCACAAGATGCAAAAAAAAAAAAAAAAAAAAAAATATATATATATAATTAATGACTTTTGGATAATCATAATTGCTCAGCAAACATAAATAACTAAATTTTGCATTAACACACAAGTTCTTTCTCATCTTGACATGTTTCACTTTTATGTGTATAAAACTTAAAGCAGAAAAAATGGAATATATGCCTGCCTGCCTGCCTTACATACAAACATTTTACTGCAGTTTCCAGCTGAAATGAACACTAGAGGCAGTAAAACGCCAACAACTTTTGCTTCTGTGTTATGCTATACTACGGTATAAGTTCAAAACACTTATCATAAAGGATGATTTTTAAATGAATACAGTTTGATGTTTGCATCACATAACCAGGTTCCCTTTCAGTCGGTCACTCTCGACGTCACGTCGGAGGACAGGATGTCGATTGCAGTATCGGAGCTTTCTGGAGAGGAAGATTCTGCTGCGCTCGTCTCCTACGGGACCGTAGCAATGCCTGGATCGGATCCAGAAATAATGGCTATGCTTTCCTGGGCTGCCGTAGGGGTAAGGCTCAAGTGAAGACTTTCACAGTGTCCCGAGCCCTCAAGGTTGCATGATTGGTTCTCGGGGTGGTCCGCGCTGGTTCTCAGCGCCCCGCCTCGGTGCCTTTCTTCCCGGAGGTGCATGAGGAGCTCAACAGGTCGTGGACGGCACCTTTTTACTGCCGGAAACTGATTTGCTGGATCCTCCTCCCTCGCCACCCTCGATGGTGAGGCAGCTAGGGGGTTACAATGGTCCCCCCCGGTGGAGCGGTCGGTTGCGATGCAGTTGTGTCCTAATACCGCCTCCAACCGGCAAGGAGAACCGTGCCTCCCCTCCCGGGTCTGTAGGTACTCGACTGGCCAGCGATGCCTATACGACCTGTGGAGAAGCTGCCTTACACGCTACGGCGTGATTGCAAGTGCACCAGGCCAAGGCACTGAGGGACTTGCACGAGGGTGGTCACGACCCGGAAGTTTGCAGAGAACTCCGCACCGCGGCGGACCTCACGCCACGAGCGACGAAGGCTACGGCGCGGTCTCTGGGTCGTGTGATGTCTACTATGGTGGTCCGGGAGTGCCATTCTGGCTGTGACTGGTTGACATGTGCGAGACAGACAGGACACGATCCTTGAACGCCCCTGTGTCCCAGGCCGGCCTGTCGGCGACACGGTGGAGAATTTGACCAGCGGTTCTCCACTGACCAAAGCAGACTGAGGCCATCAGGTACGCTACGGCGCGGTCTCTGGGTCGTGTGATGTCTACTATGGTGGTCCGGGAGTGCCATTCTGGCTGTGACTGGTTGACATGTGCGAGACAGACAGGACACGATCCTTGAACGCCCCTGTGTCCCAGGCCGGCCTGTCGGCGACACGGTGGAGAATTTGACCAGCGGTTCTCCACTGACCAAAGCAGACTGAGGCCATCAGGTACATCCTGCCCCGGCGTGCAGCTGCTGCCGTTGCAGAGGGCGGCCCCCTGCCACCGCCAAAACAAGAGCAGCGCTCCTGCGGCCTCCAGCAAAGCTGTGCCGTGGAGCCGGTTGCAGGGCAGCCGCAACGCCCGTCCAGGCCCCCGCAAAAACCTGATGGCAAGCGAGAGAGCAAGAGGCCCGGGGATGGGCGACCCAGAGGTGGAGGGACGTGCTCTTCAGGAGATGGTAAGCACACCACTCCCTCCCCCGGATGAGGGCCGGGCGGAGATTCTTTTCATCTTTTACCACCATTGACCTCGCGGTCGGTGGTACCCAAATTCTCCATTCTCCATTTTGGGTCCCCAGAGGGGACGGGAGGTTGTGGATGACCTAGTGCGTATCATACTCACCCTCCTCTCTCACCAGTGAGCAGCAGTGGGCGGATCGGGAGGATGAACCAACAGACTACCCACGCACCCTCTGCTCGAACGCAGGTCAGTGTTACACACACCAGACCCCGCCTCGGACCGGCTACGAGACGCCCGGGCGGTGGCACCCTATTGGCCATCCCGGACCTGGTTCCCAGAACTAATGCTCCTCGCGACAGCCCGTCCTTGGCCAATTCCTTTTTAGGTTGAGCCGAAGTTCCTTCAATGGAGACTTTGCTCCTGCTAGCA
>NW_015506112.1:174088-178079 GCF_001515645.1 Sinocyclocheilus grahami | reverse complement strand
CCTCCTTCAGGGAACGAGGGTTACATATGTAACCGAGACGTTTTTCTGACATAGTGAATTTGCTCGGAAGCGCACCCGGTACAGCATTGCACTTGCAGTGTGAAGCACTTGGGTGTGATAAAAGAGATCAAAGACTTGTAGACAAAAACTAAAATAACATGGGTTCTTCAACAAATGTGTTTTTTTTTTTTCACATTTGCTATTAACACTATTGGTTTAGGATTAGTGTTGGTGGTACACTATTTTCAAACGCGAAATGCATTAACCTTTTAGCACTCACCGGACATTTTATTTCCGAATTGCAGTGCATTATCCAACGTAATAAAATGTTGCAACAATCATGTTTAATTGTTTCAGAGAAAATGGAACAGACTATTTAGTGCCATGAAACAGCAAAGCACATAGCTCTTTTTGCAAAAATGTACTTATGTAAATGTACTTCCTTATAGCACATCTCGTGGAAGTGTCATCTAAAAAGTGGCACGAAATGTACCTGTATTTCAAGTTTTGCAGAAATGTAGGAAGAGTCACATATTTCCAATGAGCTTGGTTAGAAATATCAACATGCATCATTCAGACTGCAGTCAAGCTTGATGCAATCCATGTGACGAGTTCCATCGGATATTTTAAGGGCAGAAGCTTTTCGGTCTGTCACTCCTGCAGGACAGAAACATTGAGAAATCCAAAGTGACGTGCTGTGGTTTGTGACCTGTCCTCGTTGCCTTTCTATCACCACCATTTTCTCAAGGACATGAAAAATAAATATACGGAGCCACTAAACACTTGACCCTGCTTTAAAACAGAAAGAGGCCCAGGGCTCCGGTAAAGCTCCCTCCTCTTTCAGGTGGAACATGCCTAGGGCAAATCCTAGCAGGAAACCCACAGTGCTGCCCCGCAGGCGATCTGTGTCCTCTGTCCTGTGAAGTCCTGTGTTCAGTATGAGGGTGACTGACAGCAGGCAGGGAGGCCCTGCCTGGACTGGGACACCCCGGGGATTGTTGTGTTCAGCATAGGAACTTATTTTGGAAGACAGACAGGTGGGGAGGTCTGGTTCTTACCTAAAAATCTTCTCTGGAGCCTGCTCCCCTGTGACAATGTCGTAGCCTCTTTCCAGGTTTGAGTAAGGCCATGGACTGTGGGATGAACACACAAAAAGGCTTTGTGAGTATAAATGCTAAGGGTTTTAGCTAAAAAAACAATAATAGTAACAGTAATGAACTAAATCAGGGGTGTCCAATCTTGCTCCTGGAGGCCCAATGCCCTGCAGAGTTTAGCTACAACTATAAATAAAGATACCTGAACCAGCTAATCAGGGTCTTCAGGATTACTCGAAACTTCAGGTGTTGCAGCTAAACTCTGCAGGAAGGTGGCCCTCCAGTTTCAGAATTGCACAACCTTGAACTAAGGTTTCACATTTTCTGAAGAGAATGTATGAGGCGCTTATCTGAAGTGGTGAAAAAGTCCATTACGATGCTAGGATGCTGCAGTATTTCTAAGGTGTTGCTAGGTGGTTACTAAAGAGAACTGGGTAGTTGTTAGATGCAAAACTAACCCCTATGATTCCACAGTGTTGCTTTCCAGTTGCCATACTTTACTATCCGATACAATCATCACATATTAGATCAAATTGGGGTTGTTCAAAAACATTGATATTTTTCAGCACAGCTTAACGTGCTTAAATGTGTCATATCCTCCGGGTTTGAGCGCAGTGACTGGACTGCATTATATTGTCGATAAGATGGTGATTAATCATAATAAACATGGCGCAATAATAAAAACAATAACATTAAAAATACAATTAAAACATTCACAAATCGAATGTGAAAAAGGCCTGTTTGCTTGAGTGAGTTAATTCCTCACAATCCCCCTGTAGTTTCTTCATGAAACCCAGTTTGGGAAACCTGGATATGATGTAATATTGTTAATAATAATGAATAGAATACATTTTCTTTCTCTTTGTATTTTTATATCCACATGGTACAAGAGTATTTTATTCAAATCAACGTACTAAACAAGCTGGGTCAAAATAAATCGAAAAATAATCTAAAGTAGTGTAATTATATTAATAATAATTCATTACATTTTTATATAGCGCTTTTCTGGGCACTCAAAGCGCTTTACATTGTGAGGGGGTATCTCCTCACTGACGAGTTCCATCGGATATTTTAAGGGCAGAAGCTTTTCGGTCTGTCACTCCTGCAGGACAGAAACATCGAGAAATCCAAAGTGACGTGCTGTGGTTTGTGACCTGTCCTCGTTGCCTTTCTATCACCACCATTTTCTCAAGGACATGAAAAATAAATATACGGAGCCACTAAACACTAGAGTTTGGCCAGTATGCCGAGGTCACACCTCTACTCTTTTCGAAAGACATCCTGGGATTTTTAATGACCATAGAGAGTCAGGACCTCGGTTTAACGTCTCATCTGAAGGACGGTGCTTTTTGTCAGTATAGTGTCACTATACTGGGGCATTAGGACCCACACCGACCACAGGGTGAGCACCCCCTGCTGGCCTCACTAACACCTCTTCCAGCAGCAACCTAGTTTTCCCAGGAGGTCTCCAATCCAGGTACTGACCAGGCTCAACCCTGCTTAGCTTCAGTGGGCAACCAGTATTGGGCTGCAGGGTGATATGGCTGCCTATTGCCTAGAATGTATAATTTAATAGATTACGTTATTAAAATTTTTACAATTTCTAAGTCATATACGCAGCACTGTCCTATGTTGTGTAAGTCTCAGTCTGGAGTCGATGTCTGGGCTGAAAGTTCGGCTGTTGTTTTATTAGCCCAACTGTTTTCTTGAGTGAGTTCATTAACATGCGCCGCAAGAGTCAGGAAGAGGAGTTACTACACTTGGCATGAGGTGAGGTGATGAATCGCATCTCTCTCTGTGTTACAGTCTTTCTCTTGCCCCTTCTCATCTCCCTCCTGTCCTGGCTTTTAGTTCGGCCTATTTGTGAGGCGTTGACAGAGTGGTTTGCAGCACTCACCCTTCATTGCGGCCCCAATCTGTGCGGACGCAGAGATGTTTATGCTCGGGGTCAGGGGCATAACCTTCCAGACAGCTGCATTCCCCTGCAGAGAGCAAAACACAGTGACAGATTATGTTCATTTATCCCTCAGGCAAATCAACCGCATGTCCACGTGGCACCCAGTGCTTTCGCACACACATGGATTCGCTCCAGACAAAAGGCTTTCAAAGTACAGTTTGTCCTATATACAGTCAAGTCAAGTGGGAAGAGTGACATGAGCGAGCTGCTTCTGTCTCTGACATCTTCACTATCTTGAAAGATATCACAGAGCTACTCAGCTCTCAGAAGGTGATGCTAGGAGGCGAGGATACGAGAATGATACAGCTCCTCTGGGAATCTCAAAATCGTGGGGTGAATCTCAAGAAAATACGTCCATGTCATATTTGAGATCAAAAGCATGACTTCAATGAATATAATGTTGTATTGTGTCATGTATGGTGTAAAAGTCACTGAGGCATTAACAATGTTCTGTACTTTAAATGTATTTAAATATCAATTAATTTAAATATTAATATCAAATGGGGAAAATATTGCCATGTATTCATGTTAAAATTACAGAGAATGGAAGCGTATTTTTGCCACAGATTGTGACTTTTTTCAAATCAATTCTGATTTTATATATCACAGTCCTGAGATTATATTTTGCAATTCAAACTTTGTTTTTCTCTCAGAATTATGAATTTATATCTCACAATTGTGAATTTATACATTGCTATTTCTTTTTGACCATTTATTTATTGATGTTCCTTCCTTCAAACAAGCTTCTATATGAGAGTGAATAAATGATGAAAGAATTTCCAATTCATTTTTTTATTAATTATTTTGTTTATCGTTTTTTTTTTTTTTGAGATTTCACTTTTTGAAAGACTGAAAAACTACTCTGTATATTTGTATGCATTCATCTCTTTTAGACATGAGCTCTATAAATGTCGATAACATAGAAAAACTTATGTATATA
>NW_015506112.1:170456-174058 GCF_001515645.1 Sinocyclocheilus grahami | reverse complement strand
TATATATATATATATATATATATATATATATATATATATATATAGTAATAATCAGCATGCCTTAGATATACTTTAATATATTCAGAAGAAGCTTTAATATTTGTTTCTGGTCCTGTTTATTTCTGTCATCAATGTAACAAATCATACAGTAAAATTTCCATTGGCTCCTGTCTTGCTTTATTCATGCATATGGAAATCAAGATACTTTCTGGAGTTGCCTAGAGTTTGCAAGATTATGATTCATAAAACAAACCGAACAAAAATATAAAAGTGACTTAGGAAATTTAAAACATACTTTAACTAGCGTACTCTTCAAATTAAAATAAAGGCCTAATCTGAAAAGCAAGAGCAATCAGATAAAATCAAGTGTACTTCACTTGAATATGAAGGATACTTTCAAAACCAGCTCTGACTTGAGGGGAAACGAAACAATGAGAAAAGTCATTTTACAAACCATATTTCATGAGTTGGAGCGACAGATATTAGAAATAATATGCACCCATCTGTACTCCTACCATGATAATGCTATTCATCCCGTTTAAAGGCTCCCATTTCACGGCTTATTCTTGTGCAAACAAGCACATTTAGGCACATATTGCACTGGAACAAACAGAGAAAGTGAAGTAGAGGATGGACAGGCCAATGGCGGTCAACCGTAACTAGCATACAATAATGACCAATAGAAGTAATCTATTGCAATTTATTACACAGCTCTCTGCAATACCCGATTCAGCGGTTACTACTATATAAAATATACAAAATGCTAAAGAAATACATTCTTTGCAAGTTCTTCTTTCAGTATTCTATGCAAACATATACACTAATATAATGAAAATAGCAAAACCCCCCAAAAATAAAAACCTTAACATTTTTACTTGCACTTCCAAAGTCTGAATATGTAAAAGTGTTATTTTACAGATGTAATAAAAAGAGACAAAAGCAAATACATGGGGCATGGTGGTGGGAGGTATACGGCATGGGAGGAAACAAATATTTTTCAAATCTTTTACGCTCTCTCACAAAACTCTTGTGCTCCACCGAGAAACTTTTCGTTTACAACGGAGCGGTTTTATTTTGAACATGGAATCAAGTATTACAAATTATTTTTATTTTTTTTTGTTTTGGGACATTCTGAAACGTTTAATGTGGCTTAATGTACAGTGACACTGGAGGTCCAAATTTAGTACACACCTTATTAATAAAGCATACTATTCACAGACAAGCAGAATAGCCTAGAATATGAACGCAACACGCTAAATTGCACGTTAAGCTTTTTCTACCCCATAAAAAGAAGATGCTTTATTAATGGTATAAAATGGTCGAATTCGGTATACAGTTTATTAATAAAATATGCCACATACAGGAAAGCAGATAAGCCCAGAATATGAACAGAAAGTGCTAAATTGCACATTAAGCCCCCCCCCTCCATAGAATCTGTTATAATGAAAATGATTAACAAGGCTTAATGAACTTGCAAGAGAATGCAAATATCTTTTTTACCCTCCTACCCCGTATTTTTTCCACCACCATGTCCCTTTTATGAACCGCCTAATAGTGGCACTTAACAAAAAGACATGAAAAATAAATTTAAAAAAAAGGAAAGAAATTAAAATGTCTGGCAATTTGAGTGAAACTGCACACTCAGACGTAACAGAAGCAATTAGTTTAATAGCAATGTGCTTAATAATTCATTTGCTGTGAGCGCATATGCATATGCCAGATACCTGCACCATCAAATCTGCGTGGGAGCAGCCCTTCTGTTAGAAATGGCAGAAAATGAGCCTTTCCATCTTTTAAAATGAAGGCTCAAATGCACTAAAACGTTCCTACAGCAGTAAGTGCTGGTCCTGCAGATGATGTGCCAATTATTCTGATTTAGAGGTTTCAATCAAACGGCTCTCAATGATAATTTGAGCTACTGTGCAGGTAGATTGCCTATAAATGGTCGTCCTTCGAAGGCATGTGAGGTTATAGGCTTTCTGAAGAGAGTTTGTGTATGCGATAGAGACTTGGAGAAGTCATTGAATTCTTTTTGAACTAAGTTGCAGAATGTTTTAAGAGACTCTCTTTGAAGGACTCGTGTTCACACTTAAAGAAAACTGTACAAATAACATGTAACATTCAAGGGTTCTTTACAATGCATGCAATATGTGTTTTCCTCAATGTTTCTGAATGCCTTGACTCACTCTAGTGTACTCAAATATAGCAGGCTACCAGAACGAAAAATGTTGACTATTATTTAGCAAAGTTGCTTCACTGTGAAGATGGATGACTGTTTTGATCTTACATTTTACAGTGCACACACACAAGTGTCATTCACTCAGCATTTAATTTATTTGCCGTTTAATATTTCTTGATTTATTGTTTTAAGATTTTACTTTCATGAATGTGATGAGTGGGGGCGGGGCCGAGAGCCGTGGGAATGGAGCGAGGCCGGTGGAGTAATTGATAATGAGCGACACCTGCACCACTCACCGGTCTCGAGTCTCACGGAGGAGCTCCGGAAGGATAAAAGTGAGGAGTGACGACAGTGAAGGACAAGAGAGGACCAGGCCTGGAGTTTATTTTGTGTTTTGGTTTCGTTTGTGCGCGACAGTCATCCGCGAGGGGCTATCACGCTATTTTGTGTTTGTTTATTTTATTAAAGTTTATTTAAATGGCCGCCAGTTCCTGCCTCCTTCTTCCCGAACTATGATCTTTGTTACATTGGTGCCGAAACCCGGGAGGAAGGAAGGACACGCTGTCAGAGAGCCCTCACTGCTGAGGGGGATCTCGGTGTTGAGGAGATCGGGCAGCAGGAACAAGCGGAGAGACCGCCGGTGGCTGCCCGAGGCGGTGGTGCTGGAACTATGGAAGATGAGGTGGGACGGAGAGCTCGCTACCGCACTCCTGGGTCGAGGAGGGGTGGCTGTCGTCCATGAGGGAGCGGAGGAGTCTGCCCGTTCGCCAGGAGGCCGGAGCCTGCTGCCATCCGCCATGATTGGGGAGGAGCAGGGAATGGGGGATTCGCTGCCGGCTGCCCTCAAGTGGAGGAGCCATCGCCGTCCGCCAGGAGGCGGAGGAGCGGTGGGCCATCCACCAATGATGTCAAGTACCATCGCACGGCACCGCGAGTGAGAACCTCTCAGCCGGTTGAGGACCAAGAGGCAGTGGGTCCGGGAACCGGACCGATCATTTTTTTTTTTTCCCTCTCTTCACTCTCTCGTATCTGTCTCTGCTCATCCTTCCGTCTCCTTTTCTGACACCTCCACCACTCACCGGTCTCGAGTCTCACGGAGGCGCTCCGGAAGGATAAAAGGGAGGAGTGACGACAGTAAAGGACGAGAGAGGACCAGGCCTGGAGTTTATTTTGTGTTTTGGTTTCGTTTGTGCGCAACAGTCAACCGCGAGGGGCTGTCGCGCTATTTTGTGTTTGTTTATTTTAGTAAAGTTTATTTAAATGGCCGCCGGTTCCTGCCTCCTTCCTCCCGAACTATGATCTTTGTTACAATGAATTTCACCCATTTAACAGCTAATTGTATCATGTGTTCCTAACATTGGTTTTCATCAGAATATATGTCTTTTTTTTTTTTTTTTTTTTTTACAGCCCTTTCAACTTTGGT
>NW_015506112.1:146575-170237 GCF_001515645.1 Sinocyclocheilus grahami | reverse complement strand
ATATTTTTTTTTTTTTTTTTTTTTTTTTTACAGCACTTTCAACTTTGGTTGTTTTTTATTATAAGTGTTTTAATTATTTTTTAAATTGTGCTATATAAATAAACACTGTATTATATTTACAGCCTCATGCCATTCCATTCCAAACCTGTATGACTTTTTTTTTCTACTCTACCCATCAAAAAGGCTCAGCAAGATTATTTATTTATTTAGAAATGAATGCTTCTATTCAGCAAGGACGTCTTAAATGTAACGGCAAAATTAGAAATAACGGTAACGGCAAAATTCTATTTCAAATAAATACTATTCTTTTTAACTTTTTATTTATCAAAGAATTTTAAAAATAAGTAAATAATTAAATATATGTTTCCACAAAACTTACTTTGCACAGCTAAATGTTCAATAATCAGCATATTATAATGATTTCTGAAAGATAATGTGACAGAAGACAGGAAAAAAAATAAAAATAATAATATATATATTTATGTGTGTGTGTGTGTGTGTGTGTATACCGCATCATTATCCCTGTCTTCTGTGTCACATGATCCTTCAGAAGGATCTTCAGACTCCTACTGTTAATATAATTTTTCAAAAATATCATAAATATTGTCATTTTGTGTTCTCCTTAAATGTTTTGTAAGCTAATGCATTATGGGTAACATAAAATTGTTAATATGTGCTAGACTTCCTGTACAATATAACCACAAATGCCTTATTTAATCTTTACAAACTTTTCAATTATTCACAAATATTTTCAAACATGAAGCCAATTATGGTGGTCTAGCTAATGCGGATAATTAAAGTTGACTTCAATGCGTATATATAAGCACCTGAAATTCTGTACTATCAGAGCCATAGTTTAGCCACAGTACAATTTAACTGTACTTTGATGAAGAAATTCTTGTGAATTTATGTCAAGTCTTCTGTTCTGTTACAAAGACCTCCATATTTAACATTCAGATGGAAGAGTCGGTGTTTGTTCGTTGTGTGGATTTTGCTGTCACGTGGGATTATTCACATATTCAAACAATGCTGGCACGATGCCACACAAAGGGTGTGTCTACTGTGAGACTTCAATGGAAACACAGTCATGTCTACTGACACACAATGATCACAATCATCTCCGTATCGCAATGCAGTTTCTGCAATCTAACGAATACTTTCTTCATAACTAACACTGAAAACACAATGCAAATGAGACTTGTTGAGCAGTGTAAACTTTCACTGATTATAACAGGAGTTTTGGTAAAAAATGCAGAAACCAAATCACTGATAGACTCGCGCTGCTCCAGCAATTATAAAGAGAACCATTTTTGATCACTTTCTGTATATAAGATAATCACAATATAGAGAACAGGTGGTTCCCTTTCATGGGAACTTCGAACTGCGTCCTCTAGGGGTCGCTATGGGGAACGCCTCGTCGTGACTCGTATCTGAAGCATACATTGAAAAAACACCAACTCGTTGGCCGGCGACAGCCATGACGTCACTACCGGTGCGACTACAGTATAAATCGGTGCCGGGAGCTACACATCGTTCTCTTCTTCGTCTTCATTGACTGTTCTGTTTGAAGCGTGCATTTTCAAGGAAAAAGTAAGAGCTATCTATTAATATTATGGCGAGCACTAGTAGAGCTATGTGCGTCCTCTAGGTTTCTTGCCATGCTGCGGACGCAAGCTTCAGACGAAGAAGTGAATGATGTGTAGCTCCCGGCACCGATTTATACTGTAGTCGCACCGGTAGTGACGTCATGGCTGTCGCCGGCCAACGAGTTGGTGTTTTTTCAATGTATGCTTCAGATACGAGTCACGACGAGGCGTTCCCCATAGCGACCCCTAGAGGACGCAGTGTCTCGTTCCCTACTCAGGGAACCATGGTTACATAAGTAACCCGAGACGTTTTCCTGCTGCTAATAGGACCAGTGTAAAGTTGATGGTTTAGTCACTGGCTTGATTCACTAATGCAGAAACGGCAGAAAACCACGTTCCCTTCATACTACACCAATCACAGCTCATGACGCTCATCAAATGCAGTTTCAGATTTTTACATTATGTCTCTCGAGGTTAATGAAATTCACAAAGTTAGTTTAGTTCTGAGTTAGTTTTGCGTTCTGAAACTTGCAGTACGTTTGTATTGTAGAGTAGCCTCTCATGTGTGTAAATATCAAGAACATTTTGATTTGCCATTTCATGAACCCTTTAAATGATGATGAAACATATTCAACTAGGATAATTCTGATTATCAAGGCTCTTTTTCAATTTCATATCGGAACTCTGGTGATTAATAGATGCTTTCATTAGAAAGTTTCCCATGAAAGGCTGCATGGGCAATTTTCTGATTTCAAGGTTCAACGCGTGGGCACAGAGAAAGAGATATTGTTGTTCAGATGAATATTTCCCGGTGTTACACAATTCCGAGGGAAGCAATTCCGCCTATGGGCCTTGAGAAGATTTATCATGTTGCACTCCCACAGAGACATATGGACAAGAGTAGAGAGAGAGAGAGAAAATAGGGCTGATAAACTCTGAACACTATGAAATGACAGCCATTTTGTCCTCTATTAGTTGTGTAGGAGAGAGAGAAAACAAGGAATATTTATAGTATATGAATATAAGACAGGCTTGGCTAGCTTTTATTAAGTCATGAGCAAAACATATATTTCTGAAGTAGCCTGTGCGAGAGGAGAGCAGGGCAGAGAATCAGAGCTGATAACCTTGTGGTTTAATCAAAAGCTGGTTGTGGACCTAGACTGTGCCGAGAGAGAGAACACTCTCTCACAGCCTCAGTGTGTGTGTGGAAAGACAAGAGGTTTCTATCAGCCAATTCTCCATCTCGCTCGACACGGAGAGAAGTGTCCGATAGTACTCGGCCTGGCTGCGGTCATGGCCAGGACCTGTGAGATACGCGAGCACAGCAGCGCTCAGAACGCTTAAAGACACCTCTTAATTTATTTCAAATTCAGTGATGAATTACTCATCCTCATAGTGCTCAAACATGTATGATGTGATGTTTAATAAGCACTGAAATTATTCTTCACTGTACGTACACTACCGGTCAAAAGTTTGGAATCATTAAGATTATTTTGAATGTTTTTGAAAGAGACTCTTTTGCTCACAAAGGGCCCTATTATACACCCTGGCGCAATGCGGCGCCAGAAGCGACGCAAGTGCTTTTTGCTAGTTTCAGTCTGACACAGTTGTCATTTTCACGTCTTGCGCCACATTGTTTACATAGCAAATGCATTTGCGCCCATGGGCGTGCTGGTCTGAAAACGAGGTGTGTTCAGGCGCATTGCTGGTGCGTTGCTATTTTGAGGCAACTGAAATAGACTGCGCCATTGACCAATAGTTTGTTTGTTATTTAAAGCAGTAGTTTGTTTGTTATTTAAAGAGCGCGTTAGTATAGGCAGGTCCACAGTGCACGTACACTCTTCTTATTACACACAAAGGGACGCACAGCAGCACACAAACATGCCAAATATTAAAATTAAAGGACTGCAATGTAAGAGATTATTATTGTGTAGACTACATAAATATAAAAATGCCTACATGTCATAATGGATAGTCATTGCATGTATCAGAATTAGGCTACCTTTTTGCTCACGCACGAGCAGCTCCGTTTCATCTCTGTAGACGCGTTCGGTCTTTGCGCACGCAAATTCCACCGTGTAAATAGCGAATAATAGCAGACCGTTTTTCCCATCGTTAAACTAGCAAAAGTGGATTCGGACACACCCTAAGTGCACCTGCGCCGGGCGCTTTAGACCATGTGCTTAGATCGTTAAAATAGGGCCCCAAGACTACATTTATCTGATCAAATCTACAGTAAAAACAGTAATATTGTGAAAAATTATTACAATTTAAAGTGACAGATTTCTATGTGAATCTATTTGAAAATATAATTTATTCATGTGATTAAAGCTGAATTTTCAGCATCATTACTCCAGTCTTCAGTGTCACATGATTCTTCAGAAATCATTCTAATATGCTGATTTTTCTGCTCAAGAAACATTTTGGATTATTATCACCCGTAGACTGTGGAGGTTTCACAACTGGGGGCTCGTCCACCTCATCTTCGTACATGCATTTGTTTGTTTGTCCAATAATAATAAAAAAAACTATTAGAAGTTTGTTTGTCCACTCCTAGCTATTGCAAATTTGTCTGTAATATGGCAATTTCAAAATTAGCATTCATTTACAGCTTTGAACTTGTGGGGGTGCGAAAGGTCCCGGGCTCAGATCCCGGACGTACCCCCGAATGTTACAATCAAAGCAATTGGGGGCTCGTCCTAGAAAACAGTTGCGCTGCTTAATATTTTTTTATGGAAACAGTGATAATTGTCAGCATTCTTTGATAAATAGAAAGTTCTAAAGAACAGCATCTATTTTAAACATAACTTGTTTGTGACATTATAAATATGTTTTTAAATTCCAGTTTCTACTCTTCACATCATTCACATGTGTCAGCTGTTCTTTTTTATTTTTCCTGCAATGTTACTCTCTACTGCACCACTTAATGTGGTGTTTTTAATTTTTTTTACTATATGGTGGTATCAATTTGATTGTTCCACAGTCCGCGTCTTATCTAACGCTCAAACATTTGACTTTCATTGGCTAGCTTTCTGTAGGATCACAGCAGCAGGAAATTAATTTAGATCCGGCTTCCTGTTTATGACAGCTCATCAGCGCTCGCTGCTCTTTCTCATTCTGGTGCTCGTATTCCTGACAACCTGGAACTGTCTTGTACCAATTGGCAGCAATAAAGAAAGATAGCCTGTGTGTGAGACACGCCAGAGCTGTGTTTACTATGTTTCATCTGAGATAAGACCATTAAAAGAGGACCATATGCTCTAAGGGTCAAATTAAAATGAAATATCAGATATTTGTATCAGCTAGAGATCATAATCAGAGATCATAAAATTTTACTGGGATTAATTAACAGCCAATATCCTCTTTTAATATGTTATATGACAGATGATGTTATGTAATGTGAAAGTGTACCGCAATCTTCAGTCAACCAAGAAGCCAAGAGAGGCTAGATTTCTGAATACAAATATATTGATGACTCACATTTCCAATCTTTTGCTCTCTAGAGTGAAAAATGTCTGTTCACATACACTTCTGTCCAAAAGTTTGGGGTCTGTTAATTAACTAATTTATTATTTTTAGAGAAGTCTCTTCTGCTCACTAAGGCTACATTTTATGATCAAAAAGGTAAAACAGTAATATTGAGAAATATTATTAAGAATTTAAAATAACTGTGTCCTATGTGAATTTATAGTAAAATATAATTTATTTCTGTGATCAAAGATGAATTTTCAGCATCATTACTCCTACTAAGTCTTTGATGAATATAAAGACATTCATTAGGTATTTTTATATTGCAATGCAGACATTTCTACATTTGTAATCATGACATAAGTGTCTAATTGATGGTGCTTGGCCTGAAATGTTCGAGAAGCACCGGTTTAATACTATTAATGCATACTAGCATAGTCTTCTTAAGGACCCTCCAGATTCCACGGATAAGTGTTCACACTGTATGTTCGGAAACATAAAGGATGCCATTTCAATGACGATGTCATAACATGAATACCACACATTTACCTTTCCTCTTTAAGAAGTATCATATACTGCACACACAAGTGCATGCTGTAAATATGTTCAGGGAATCCGAATGCATTCATTTCCTCAAAGCAATGAAATTATCTCTCACAATGTTAATAGGAGGTTTCTATTGTGGTGAAGAATAAAGACTGTGGTTAGATCAGAAACATACTGTTATTAGACAAATTGCTCTGCAAGTATTTTCAACTATTAATGCATGACTGGAATTTAAGTATGTGAAACTACTTTTGCAAATTAAAAGCTGATTTTAAACAGACATGGTATATACCACAAAACAACAAATAATGACAATGTTAAATAGCAATAGTACCTTTTCAGCCCCCATGCTTTAGATAGACACATTCACCATCAATGAGAAGCACGGGTCAGATTGAGTGTTTAGTGTTCTCAAGCGGGCTGTAAAGGTACTTTGAGTTTGTTTATCTCACAAAAATAGATACATTTGCATTTCAAACCACAAAGTAAACACTACGTGTGTACAATAAGTGGTGATTAATAATTGATTGTAAAGAAAAAAAACAAAACAATAGACACTATTAAACACTTAGCTATTGAACAGTTACTGTTTATTGCTATTATACTATTACTGAATTTTTTTTTACTTATTTACACTAGATATTGTAATGAATAAATATCAAATGGTCACCAACTGTTTATTTATTTATTTATTTATTATTATTATTAAATCTCTACTGAACTGTCTTCCTTCCGTGTAAAGGAGTCATGTGATCAGTTTGCTTGCTTGAATTAATAAACTACAAAGAGTGCAGAACATTAATATTTATTGAAAATATAACATTTAGTCAATTTTTTGTTTCCTTTGTTTTAGTTTTAGGTTATATCCTATAAGCCTTCTATTTATTGTTATGTTTAAATTATATGTTCAGTATGCTGTCAGATTGTTGGCCTCAATATGTAATATGCAATAGTTAATTGTTTAATCATGCAATGACAAGGCCAGGTACATTTTTCTTCACAAAACAACAACTTACAATAAATATATAAACAAACAATATAATCACACTGCATTGTGGGATAAAAAAAACACAATTGGAAGTCACCATTATTGTGATCATTGTTCTCGTTGGCTGAAAATTTGAGTTTATTAGTCTGCAGTTAATTTGCTTTTAGCCAGTGTATTAGTGTTTCTGAACAGCACACAGCAACTGTTGTATTTAACTACTGCAATAATATTACAACCCCTGCTCTCTTAATGGCTATTAAAAAACTATAGACATCGCTTAAGCACTATATGCAACATAATGCCACTATATGTAATGCATATTTACAGTGAACTGCTTTTTAAAAACAGTTAAGTTCTGAGAGAAGATTAATTACAGTATGGTCAATAATGACTTCATATGAAACATCAGCATTATAATGATGCAATTTTTTCTGAATTTGAAAATAATAAAGTAAAACTGTAACCAGGATACAGTACAACACAGCATGTAACTTTAAGAAATTGCTATCTAATTTTGTACAATCCGAATTATTATTATTTTTTTACACTATTTATCCAATTCTGCTTCATGCTGTTTTTTCTCCTGTCTGTTCTGCGGTGTGTCTGCTGTCTTCATGCATGCATAGTTAAAGTGAAAAGCAAAAAAGAATCCCCTTGTACAGTAAATGTACAAATGACAATAAAATACTCTACTATCTATACATGATACATCGAGAAAATGCAACAAAAGTTGAAGCAACGAACCACAGACAGCTCCATCTGTCAATTCACTTCTCTTGTGAAGGGAGAATTTCTGCTCCTGTTCTGATTAGACATGATTTTTGCAAGCCTGGAGTCTAGTGTAAATGGCTGAGTGAGCAGATGAAATAGAGATTCTAAGAGGACTCAACTAGTGCAAGATGAAGAGAGAAACGCATCAGCTCTTGACCGAGCGTTCAGCTGATGCTAAGCTCAAAATCGCTCTCTGTACGGAGCCGGAGAGATTAGAACTCCCTCTCATTAACATAACAATAACTCTAGAGCTCCAGTGCCATCCTCAACGCTTAAATATGGGGAAAAAGCATCTGGCATCAGGAAAATCACTGATTCCACACCCTCACTCCACAAACGCTGAATAGACGTTTGATTGCACTCCGAACCATTGACTCGAGCGACCTTTATGAGGAGCCTCTTCCACCTCCTTATATATTAAATACATATTTAAATACATATTAATATATTTATAAAAAATGTGTATATTAAATATATATTTATTTAAAAATAACTAATTCATTGTATTGTATTTTGTTGTGAAAGAAAATTAATGTAGCCTGCACTGATTTCAGTGTGGAAATATCTATAAAGTATTTTATTGTAAGAACTTGCTGTTAAATCCTGGTAATTTTTAACGGTGCATGGTTAAACAATTAACCATGAATTTTATACATAGAGGTCCAGAAGTCCTAAATTTAAACCTCAAAATAAATATCAAATATATAGAAATGCAGGATATTACTAAAAGAAAGAATGATTCAGTTTACTTTATAACAGCATTATTTAATCATATTTAATGTGCACCATCTGAAAATCTGAAATGTCCAGTGATAAATCTAGACTGAACAGCTCACATAAACAAAGGCAGGCCACAGTTATACATGAGTGATTGAATGGCAATCCATGCATATGCAAGACTGTTTTATGGTCATAATATACACAATAATATACAGCTAAATCCATTCAAAAATTGTATGGATCTACAGAATCAGTAGCTTCAGCAGAGCACTGCAGACATGAAGCCCATTTTTTCTAACAGCATATAGTCTGTATGCTCAGCTTGCAAATGTGCCTCGTATTATTTGCAATAATAAAAATGAACAACAACAATCTAACAGAAAACGCCACAACAATAGCCAAAGTAACTGAGGTTAGAAGAGACCTCGTACTCTGGTTTAAAAGAGCATGAAGACATCTGTATTGGTTTTAACTCCTGGTGAGAAATAGTGCAAACACTGGATGAAGACAATATAACTATCATCTACATTTTATCATGGTGCATTTTTCCTGGAAATCGAACCAATGATTTTGTTGACCTTGTAAGCATTATGGAACAAAGAGGGCTGCAGATGGCACTTGGGAGAGAGCCTCAGATTCTGGTAAGGTCTCTGTCCTGCTCTCATCAAGACTACTGAAACTGACTGCTGGCCGTCCTCCCAGTGTATGCAATCAAACCTCTGCAGCTCATCCAGAACACTGAGAGATATTCAGCCTGCTCGAGTCCTCCCACAGTCACACTTCTGATAGACTCTCTAGCCCTGCCAGGATCGATTTTAAATTTCACGGCAGACCTTGTCACCCCATAACCTCTCTAGCGAGGATGAGCACTTTACCATTCATATGAGAAACACGGCAGCCTGCTAAAATACTGCTCAAGGTATTAAACCAACTTTAACACTGGTAACAAAAATATCTAACTGGTCAAAGTTTTGAAAATATTTGGAATATAAGTTGGGAATAATGTTTTCAAAAGAAGTCTCTTCTGCTCACCAAGGCTGCATTTATTTGATCAAAATTCAAGTAAAAACAGGAATACTGTGAAATATCATTACAATTTAAAATAACTTTTCTATGTGAATTTATGTATTTCTGTGATGCAATGCTGAATTTTCACCATCATTACTCCAGTCTTCAGTGTCACATGATCATTCAGAAATCATTCTAGTATGCTGGTTTGCTGCTCAAGAAACATTTCTGATTATTATCAATAATATATTTTGATGCGAACGTGATACTCTACCATTCTAAGGTTTGGGGTAAAAATAATTAAATAAATCAATAACATAAATAAAAAGGATGCATTAAAAGGTCAAAACTGAAAGAAATGGCACTCGTATTGTTACAAAACATTTCTATTTCATTATTATCAATAATATATTTTGATGCGAACGTGATACTCTACCATTCTAAGGTTTGGGGTAAAAATAATTAAATAAATCAATAACATAAATAAAAAAAGTAAGAAATGAATACTTTAATTCATCAAGGATGCATTAAAAGGTCAAAACTGAAAGAAATGGCACTCGTATTGTTACAAAACATTTCTATTTCAAATAAATACAGAGTTCTGGCATGAAACTCTAGATGGCGCAGTCCGATAGGTCTAGCGCAATCTGTTCTGGCGACATCATTGTCACATGGCAGCTGATTGGTTCTCTCCTGTATCGGTAGCCAATGAGCTTACTGCTCAATATTCAAATACATGGATTTTGTTTGCTGTAGCAGTTTGCAGTGCACTTCAGAAACCCTCCACCTTCCCCAGCTCCACCTGTATAGATCTGCTATGGGGTGATTAATATATGCTATATGGGGGTTATTCATATGCGTTATATGTGCAGCAGCAGTATTTCTTACATGCTTACCGCAGCATGTTGTGGATGTATTGGCAGTAGCCAATTAACATTGTCATGTACATTACCATGCCAATCCCTCCGAGAGTTGTCATGACATAAATGCTGTTCTTTTGAACTTGCTATTTATCAGCATAAATGAGTTTACTCCATCTGAAACTTAACAAATCTAGCAATTACGGTTTACTTAGAATACATATTCTGGTTCTTTAGAGATATAATGGTCCATCAAGTCTGGTTTATCAATTACCAAATAAGCATGTACATGTTTTATTATCAAAGTGATAAAATGTTGTGTTGCATAAATGAGTACACCCTCCTGAAAGTTACTAAATAAAACAAAATTAAACAAATTTGAGGCAATTTAAATCAACAGACAAGAATGTTGAACCAAACGAGTTAAAGGGGAGTAATTTCTTGACCATTACAAGTGTTACATAGCCTACTGAATCATTCTCAGACTTAATGCTGACTCATCTAAAGGGACCACTGTCCTCTTTGTGAGGACAATAAATCTAAGAAAAAAGAAAAGCAATCATGGTTTTAAGTGTGAAAATAAAACAAAAGTAACACAGACATTCAGAAAACAACAGACTTGAAATAATCAGGCCTTCACTTTAAGCTTTCATTTTGTGAGGTTTTTTTTTTAGGAGAAAAAAAAGCCAAATAAGTGTCTCAGAGTCAACAAAAGCTATGCAAAGAGTGACAGATTCATCTCACAGAGTAAGATGCAATGTAGAGAAGTGAAATGCATGGTTGTTGTCCACAGCTGAAACACCTACCGTAGCCAAAACACAATCAACTCATTTAACCTTTACCAAAGCCCATATTTACAAAATATAGACTTCTGGGAATCCATATTTAATTATTTTCGATCTAAAAACATCTAAAATGCTATGGTGTTGTTAGAGGAGGAGCAGAGTGAGAAGTGCCTGGTTCCCACAGTAAAGTTTAGTAGGGATGTATGAGTGCTGAAGGTGTTGGGGATTTGTACTGTATCAATAGTTATGTTTACATCCACCTAGTTTTAAGTAACTTTTGGGATATTGCATAAAAAATGCTGAATGGAAATGGCAAGATACACACAGATTCTAAAAATGCACATTCAAAACTTTACGCACTCAATTGAGTTGGATCTTTTTCTTTTCTTTTTTTTTTTTTTATCCAATACTAGGACATGCAAATAATATGATGGAAACACACTTACAAAATAAATTAAATAAATAAATTCCTCAGTTTGCATAAAAAAAAAAAAAAAAAACATGTGACTTTGCCTCAACAGATGGCAAAGTTCTCAACAGAAGTCCATCATCAAAATGATTTTGTATAATCACCTCCCAGAGCTGTCGCACACGATCACTTCCCAAACATCAGGCAACCAAATGCAAGATTACTGCATTTCCTCTGTGTCGCTCTGAGGCACAAGTCATTTATTATGTAGGAAAAAAGAGCCACATGCTTCCCTGGTTACAGCAACTTTCATTTTTTATTACTGATATTTTGCACCAGTTTCCCAGGAAGCGACAACTTTTTTTCTTTCTTCAACACATGGGATGGAAACCAAATTTCGCAAATGTTTTATGGCATATTCCAAGTCTGTGCTTAAGTTAGATTCCATATAATGTGTGATATAATGCAAGAACCTGAAACGGAAGATGCCTCCCTCTCCTCATTCCCTGTTAGGACATATTAATTACTAGAATATTACAGCTTTATTGAATTGAATCAAGGGTGCACTCATTTATGCAACAGTCCATTTAAACAAAATTGGCTAATGTATTTATTTTACAGATATTAAAGACACATTTTCTGTATTTTTATTAAGTATGTTTAATGAATTAAAAATGTTTCATCTTTCCATGAACTGTACAAGAGATTAAGAAAGAAAAGTACAGTACAGTACAGATAAATAAATAAGGAAAAGTAACATGAAATAAATGTGATTATATAAAACAGACAGACACACACACACACACACAGAGAGAGAGAACTGGTCCCCAAACTAAAGTGTGATGCAATAAATACAAATAAACGTTTGTCCGTTGTTTGTGGCTATCTGTGTCTTGCGATAACATAGTTTAACTGTATTTCACCTGGGTAATAACATTATTCATTTTTTCGTTCGGTCTTTCTCATTACCCCACACACACCGTCACTAAGCTTACACAGCACTTTTTTCAGACTGCTGTTTCTCTTGCTTTCCAGATTCACCTTCACATTTATGAATCTAATCTGCGGTGTTTATTGAGGCGGCTTTATGCATCACCATTGACTGTGCATTAGTGATCTCATGTGACGTTATGTGCTAAAAGCAAAAGGGATATAATCCAATACAGGTTCATACTCCTATAGAACCATTCTTTTTTTGTGTCCTCCTTTAATGGCAGTTAAAAGAGAATAAGAAGCGGTAGATAATGCATCTAAATGTCAGGTCACACAACAGCGGCTTCGAGTTTGGAGCTTTCATGGAGGAGCTCTATTATTCACTGTGTTTAAAAATAAACACAGACCTACATGATTAAGTAGAACTACATTTAAAGACATTTATAATGGCTGAGGCCAAACAATGAAAGGAGTACTGTGGGTTGAACAACACAGACATCATCTGCTGCATGCTGCGTATTACCACAGACGGTAATTGAATTTCAGTGTATATAAACAAATGGGAAACATATTTACAGGAAATCAACTCACAATGGAAGACCAGCATGCATACACACTTTCAACTACAATTCTGTTATGTACATATAACTGTAACACTCAAAAATGACACATATAATCATTCTTAACACTCCTAAAAAGTGAACTCTGTCACTGTCATTTCCCTTGTGGAAAATAACAGCAATTAATTGTATTGAAAGTGCACTTTTCAAATTTCAAATTTTTTAAGTAAAATTTGTAAAAACAGTATTTGCAGATAATATTAATGAAATAAAAGGTCATGTCAGTGAATTTAAACACTTTCATGTTTCTTAACGCATAATATTAAATCATATCAAATTAAATGTTTTATTTTAAAGTATATTTTAAATCATTTTGTTTTAATAAACTTTTGCGTGTTTTAAAGAGGTACACTTATTTTGATGTGTTGACTAACATACTAAAGCACGTGTAAAGTACTTTATTATAATTTTAACTGTAGTGTGTTATTGGATTATTATATTTCAAGTTAATATATTTTAAATATATTGAATTGAAACTTAATTATTACAAAGCTGTTCATTATTATTATGTTCCCAGCTGGTGGGAACGACTTGCCTGCCTCAATTCGAGCAGCTATAAAAAAAAATGTATTCTAAAAGACACATCTTTTTCATCAGCACCTGACCAATTAATAGCACTTACCTATTGTATTCGTTCTAATTTATAAAAAAAACCTTGCTATGTGTACTGTGCTAGACTGACTGAGACTTGTCACATCACTTGTATGCTGTTGCTCTCGTGTTGGTCTGATTGCGTCTATTGTTCTCCTCATTTGAAGTTGCGTTGAATAAAAGTGCCTTCTAAATGATTAAATGTAAATGCAAATATATTTAAATATTCAATTTAGTAATATTATCTATTATTATTAATTATTAAAGTATATTTTAGTTTATCATAAATGGTTGTCAGTACATTCAGCAGTACACTTTAATCATATTTCAAACACAACAGAAGAAATTATTAATTTACAATAGATATGTACTTAAGTCCAACTTAAGTGGGTAAACAAAAAACACTCCAAAGATCAAGTTGCATTCAACATACATTTACACTTTGAAATTATGGTTAAACCAAACAGTTGACAGTAGCCATTGACTTCCACTGTATTTTTTATTTATTTCACCCCCCCCCCACACTACAGAAGTCAATGCTACCGTCAACTCTTTGGTTTAAGAATAACTCTTATAAAGTATGTTGCTTATTCATCCTTCATTATGGCATAATCAAATGTCTGTATTTAACCCGGTACATTAGTCTAAAGAGCACCATGTGTTACTGGGTCCTGACCATATTGCAAAAGAGCAGCTACAAAGACAGATTCTAGACAATAACTGTAAATGTCAAGCGTGATGCTCATAAACCCCGGGCCGGAGACATCACAGCGGGCTCGTGTTATTCCCACGATCCCCAGGCATCGGCACGCTTATCACACTGACGCCGTGCAAACCGACTCAACCTGACTGAGACCTTGAGCCACAGATTACCACAGAAGGTCACAAGCAAATAAATGTGTTTCTCCATAAGTGTGGGAATCAGGCCTCGGTACTGTATGTAGGTGTGTGTGTGTGTGTACAGGTTTATCCTCCATTGTGGGGTCACTTCATCATATAAAGGATAGTAAATCCTGAAATTTTTGACACTGTGGAGACTAAATTACATTTATCTGAAAATTTAAAAATGCAGGGGTAGGTTTAGGGTAATGGATAGAAAATACTGTTTGTTCTGTAAAAAAACTATATAAGTCTAAGGCAAGTCCCCACAAAGATAGCCATACAAATATGTGTGTGTGTGTGTGTGTGTTCCCTCACCAGTGTCCTGGTCACAGAGCTGTTCGCAGGGATCAGTCGTTCTCTGGCCGCAGTAGTCTCTCACCCACTGGGTGGAGGTGTTGGTCTGGTAGTACAGGGTCAGTTTGGCTGGATTTAACCAGTTGGAGACATCCAGAAAACTGCCCATGCTCACCACAAAACTACTTCCTATAGCAAAAATACAGAAAAACAAAGATTTATCTTGTAACCTTCAAGGACAGCACACAACATTTTTATGATATCCTACACTGAAAAATAATTAGTACAGAGATGGCTTATAATAATTCAATATTATTAAATAATAGTAACACTTTAGTTTAGGGACCAGTTTTCACTATTATCTAGTTGCTTATTAGCATGCACATTACTAGCACACTAGCTGTTTATTAGTACTTATAAAGCACATTTTAATGCCTTATTCTGCATGAGCAGTATTTTAGATCCCATATCTAAACTTAACAACTACCTAACTAAATATTAATAAGCAGCAAATTAGTTTACAAATGAGTTTACCGAGGCAAAAGTCATAGTTAATAGTTAGTTAATAGTGAGTGTCTTTTGAAAACACTCAGTTGTCACACTGCTGTCATTTTTTAAATATGTGGTGCTCCCATTGAAAACAGTGGTGGAAACACATCCTAAGACCAGGAGGTCAGAATATCTTGAAACATCTAAAGATCTCTGGGCCTCTTTTGCAATGACAGTGTTCGAGAGTCCATCAAACAAACACTGAACAAGCATGATGAGCCATTCTGTATCTGTCAAAGTCCAGATCTCTCCCCAAAGCAGAATTAAACAGTGTTTCTAAATAAGTTCCCCCCTTTTCTGTGTCCATCATTTCTCAGGATGACGTGTTCTGCTGATGTGTGAATTCAGTCCTTCCCAAAGATAAGGGCGACCTAATTAAATTGCTGTGCTGCTTCATAATCCTTTCTGCCGTCTTAAACCCAAGAGCAGAGGCTGAGCGGGACGTGTGGACGCCTGCCAGACTGACACCCACTCAGGGACGCCCAGGAGTGGCGCAGAGACACAGGGATTTAACACAGCATGGCAGCTTTTGTTCCTGAACTTCACGACACGCCAGTATGACGAGATGCAGCCAGAACAACGTTTCTCCTAGAGAAAAAAGAACATCTCATTTATGTATGTAACCCTCGTTCCCTGAAGGAGGGAATGGAGACGTCACGTCGGTGACTGACGAATTGGGATCTCGCTTAGAGAGACCAATCCCCATTGAGTGTAAACTAAACGAGCCAATGCACATTGGCATGCGATGATTGCATCCAGCTGCCGCTGATCACAGTGCGAGCATAAAAAGGCAGCCAGTGCAACGTATACCAGGTTTTCGCTGAGGAGTCGAGCCGGTGACCCGGCCGCTCAGCGGTGGTACAGCAGCAGTGGCGACGGGACATGACGTCTTCGTTCCCTCCTTCAGGGAACGAGAGTTACATACGTAACCGAGACGTTCCCTTTCAGTCGGTCACTCGCTACGTCACGTCGGTGACCGAAGAATTAGGATCCTTACCAAAGCGCCTCCTGTGCCCCTTTTTGGTGTATGCCGGGGCTCGCAACAAGAAGACCAGTCACTGTTGTCGTAGCACTACCCACTCAGTAAGATTGGATAACACTGGGAAAACGTACACATACCAGTTGGAACAGGCACGTTGCGGAAGCCCCATCCTTCCCAAACAAGGTTTCGGGAAGCACTTACACATATTAACAACCGTTTAGGTGCATATGGAAGATTAGAGGTGATTATAACCCTCTGGGAAATGGCAGAAGTCTACTGGGGAATCACAGGCTCTGAGGCTATACCGTGGACTTTACACATATGGGATCCACTTAGGTCTCTACATATGGAACCCAGCCCTCTACCGGTTCTCATGGATTTATCGAGTGAGGGCCTGGCGCCAGACTTTCCGCCACGTCTGGCTGCCGAGGGGATGGAGGAGCTCGACAGGGTCTACAGTACGGACACTCTGGAGCAGTTTTAGCAAGCCGACACTAAACCGAGGCCTCTCAGTGCCTCTACCTGTTTGAGGTGAGAACACAGGAGGATACCGGCTCCACACGAAGGCTATAGAATCTAGCGAATGTGTTGGGGGTCACTCAGCCTACAGCTCTACAAATATCTGTCAGCGAGGCGCCATCCGACACCAGGTAATGACCACATCCAGAAATGCACGGTGATACAATGGTGATACGTTGTCTGTAGCAAGACGCAAAGTCTTCTTTACAAAGACGCAAGGTCGAGTTTACCAGATGCAACGTCGTCTTTACAAAGACGCAACCTCGAGTTTACCAGACACAACATCGTCTTTAAAAAGACGCACTCGTGAATGCTATTTTAGGGAAAAAGCTCTTTTAGCGTGCTGAATTGCACAGGGGAGATGGCTGCCTGCAACACAAACAGGGTGTAGTGCAGCCTGATGTGTGCAACCCACTCGACACGGGAAACCACCACCTCTGAAGCGCCGTACCGCCAACACCAAGAGCTCCAAAGAGCGCACTGAACTCGTTCAGTCTTCTTCTCTCAGTAGAGTAGTCAGGAGCAAAAACGATGTGATCACTCGGCTCCAAAGCGGAAAGCTGGTATGCATTTCACCGGCTGCCTTTTTCTGCTCATATTGTGATCCGTGGCAGCTGGATACAATCATCACATGCCAATGTGCATTAGCTTGTTTAGTTTACACTCAAAGTGGATTGGTCTCTCCAAACGAGATCCCAATTCGTCAGTCATTGACGTGACATAGAGAGTGACTGACTGAAAGAGAACTGTCTAGCTAGCGGTCAACAAATATCTGGGAAAAAAACAAAAAAACACAATTATATAAGATAGAATATTGTTTTGTTGGCTACATAAAATGATGTGAATATCATATCATTTAGCTATTCAATTTCCATATTCAACTTCAACATGATAAAAAAAATAAATTAAAAAAAAGGATCTGTTTTTGCAAATAAACTGTTCATATATATATATATATATATATATATATATATGGATCAAAAACGTTCATCAAAGTTGTCCTAAGACAAGAACACATTTTGGTTTTAGGACAACTTTTATGAAAAGGTTTTGATCCACTTCAAATGTTGCCTACTGTGTGTGTGTGTGTGTGTGTGTGTGTATATATATATATATATATATATTTTTTTTTTTTTCATATGCTTTAGCTACAATGGGTGTTTGATTTTGGTTCTTAATATTGTGTCTATATTAGGATAGCATCATAGAATCAGTAGGGACAGGGCTTAAACAGGAAGTGTGTCCACAAGTGTGCACTCAAAATGTACCATGCATTACACTTCTATGTAAAACCTGATTGCTTTTTATGCCCTTTAGAAATCCACATAAACAGGAAGGCTATAGCATAAGCTAAATATACAGCTAAGAGCAGTGGACCATGTCTGAAATGAGTTTGACAAATAGGTGGGTGTTTTAGAGAAACTGTGTGTGTGTAAGTCCACATTTAAGAAGAAAAAAAAATAGATGACCTTCGGAATACCCCCTGAGAAAAAATCCGCCACTGAATGTCAGCGAACAGTTTAATTAGGAACCTGATGCTGGTGACTGTGACCTCTTCAAATTTCAGACTAATGTAAGAGCTTTAAGTTGATTCTAATTATATAACCGTTACAGAAGCTATATGCAAAGTGTGGGCTAATACGAGTGATCTGAAATTTTAGATTGTCTGCATCTTCTAAAAAAAACACACAACAGATGGAGCCCATGACCCTCAGCAAACCTACCGGAGTACGTATGACAAATCACCTAGAAAACATGTTCTCTAAATTAAGATATTTTGGGTCCTGAAATGTGTGTGTGTTACCTACTTAACCATTTTGGGGACAAATTTGTTCCCAGAAATTAGCTAAACCTGACAGAAGCTCCCAAAACATCCTACTGGTAATATCTTCATTTGTAAAATTTGAATAAATATAACGTACATATTTATTGTTTGCTTTCTGTTAGGGTTGGGTTGCAGTATTTAATAACTAGCTGTATTCAAAAACAATAAAAATCTATGGAATGTCTCCATTTACAGTAGATAACTGTAAACATGCACATGTGTATGTGTTCATGTGTGTGTGTGTGTGAGAGTGTGTTTTTATACTTTTGAGGACCAACTGTCCTCACTAACATAGTGGAATTTAATGACAACCGATTTGCGAGGACATATTATGTGTCCTCACTAATTAAAAGGCTCATAAATTAGCCAAATCACACTTGTATTTGAATCTAATGATGTGCAGGTTTCTGTGAGAGCTGTTTGATCGGTCAAGTATGACAGAAAATATCATTAAACCAAAAGAAATATATTTTGTAATAAAATGTTTTAAGATAACCCCTGTTATTTAAAGGGGTCATATGATGCGATTTCAAGTTTTCCTTTCTCTTTGGAGTGTTACAAGCTGTTCGTGAATAGATAAGATCCCTAAAGTTGCAAAGACTAAAGTCTCAAACCCAAAGAGATTTTCTTTATTAAAGTTAAGACTGGTCCACGCCCTCCTAAAATGCCTAATTTAAACACGCCCCCACATGTCTACGTCACAATGTGGGAAGATTTGCATAACGTCGCAGAAAGAAGGCGTAACTTTATTGTTGCTGCCACTGCCGCCGCCATGTTGTGTGTTTCGTTGCGAAAGCGCAAATATTTTATTTGGCCTTCCGAACGTTCATTGTGTGACTGCCTACCGTAAGCGTGAAAATAGGAATTATATGGGTAAATTAGACCTGCTGGCGCTTATAGGTAAAAATTCCCAGCTTGTAACCTGGTTTTATCTAACCATTGTTTTAACAACAGGAGATTGTAAATAACCCAATTTTAGTAAAAGTCAATGACTGGGAGACTTGGATATTTTATTGAAGATCTGTTAGGTACATATTAAAAACAGTCATGAGGTAAATTTTACCCCGTGTCGGTTCTAGTATTAAAAATTAATCACTCAGTTCTTTAAAACAGTAACCTTCCTAAGGAGGTACCAGCAACCAGACAAAATAAACACTGATGATAATATGTGGAACATATACAGTAACAGAATATGCTGCCCAGGTGGCATCGGCAATTTAGGTCGGACCAATACAAGCAGCAGCAGTTTCTCTATTCATGTTTTTTTTTTTTTTTCTCATCAAGCCACTCACTTGTAGATTATTTAAAATAGATTCAAAACATATCATAACCAGATCATCTCACAGCTTTTATTAACATAGGGTGACCATACGTGCCATTTTCCCAGGACTCGTCCTGGCCAGGATTTCTATATTGCCTAAAATATCTAGGTTTTGGCTTTGTTTGCGTGTGCAGACCGATCGGTGTATGACATCAAAGTACCTCGAGAGCATTTTGAAAGCATAAGGAACCGTCTGTATGGTATTTTGATGTCATACACCGATCGGTCTGCACACGCAAACAAAGCCAAAACCTAGATATTGTAGGCAATATAGAAATCCTGGCCAGGACGCGTCCTGGGAAAATGGCACGTATGGTCCCCCTAATTAACAGGAAACAATCCTGTACTGTATGTGTGTGTATGCTGGTCATGTTTGTTCTCTGAGGGTTAAAGCAGCCGACAGAATCTCTGACAGATGGTCCAGCATCTCTAAACCGCAGCATCAGCATCACATGGCTTCTGCTCGCTCTCACCCTGTGACACGCTGCTACAATAAAGTCGATCTTACAGACCTCTTTGCTTTCTTCTGAAAGTTTGAGAGACTGGACTGTCAGAGTTATATAGAAACATAAATTCAGATATGAGCAGAAATTAACTCATAAGACCTAAAACCAATACAATGACAATACATTTTCACGCAGTCTCTCTCTCTGATACACTGAAAAACTGCCCAAGCTAAAACAGATTAGCTGATTTAGCATGCAGTTTCAGAAAATCTCTCAAAATCCATTAATAGCCCGTTTTTTTTTTTTTTGCATTGGCAGCAATGAGATTATGTGAAGATCAAATATCTATCCATCCATCCATCCATCAGTTCACAGCAGAAAGGCAACATTTATGTGCATGTGCACTAACCACTATGCCAGGTTTCCTCAAATCTTGTCCTGGAGGGCCTATGTGCTGCAGAGTTTAGCTCCAACCCTGATCAAACTCACCTACCTGTGATTTTCTAATGATCCGACACCATAGCATGCTCAGGTGTGTTTGAGCTAAACTGTGCAGGGAAGTGGATCTTGTGGGCCAGATTTGAGGATCCCTGCACCACGCTGTGGTTCTGACATGACATGCTTTTGAAATATCAAGGAGAAAAAAATACCATATTCTGCCACCATTTGAACCCATAATGCAAATCTCATGAGGACGGACCAAGGCTCTGTCCCAAATGGTGCACTTGTGGTCTTGCGAAGGCCACCGCATGCATTACAGGGCACATTTTGATTAATAAATGCTTTTTCTTGTGTGGTTCATTGCACAATACTATTTTATGAGCTCAAAATACTTTCATCATAGTGCATGATTTGTAGACTAATGCATTTTGATGTCATCATTACATAACTAGCCCCATATGTGTGGCTTTTTTGACATAGTGAACTTGCTCAGTAGCGCACCCGGAACAGCATTGCACTTTACTATTTTAATACTATTTTATGAGCTCAAAATACTTTCACCATAGTGCATGATTTGTAGACTAATGCATTTTGATGTTTGCATTACATAACTAGCTCCATATGTATGGCTTTTATGACATAGTACAGGGCGCCAAACAAAAAAAAATTGAGTAAGGAGCCATTGGATCCTATAAGAAAAAAAACATAGACGCCAAATTATTTTTTTTATGTGCCATATAATAAACGTTTTATTTATTTGATTTTTTTTACATTTTAACATTTCAATCATACTGTCATGTGTTCATGTCTCATCTTTTCTTGACTTTATCAGCATTTGAATCCATCTTGTAGATGACCTGGGAACTAAGGTTCACTTAAAGTGGAAACTAAATGTATTTTCCAACTTGAAATAGTCACGCATTGTTTATTACACAGAATCTGTACCAATATCGTGGACCATAAGCATCACTTGGTCACTGAGTGTAGTTTGGGCTCCACCTCAATGCATCCTGTAAATGTTGTCATACACTCTTAAAAATAAAGGTGCTTCACGATGCCATAGAAGAACATTTTATGTCTAAATGGTTTCATAAAGAACCTTTAACATCAGAAGGTTCTTCAGATTACAAAAAGTTGAGAAAGAGATGGTTCTTTAAAGAACCTTTGACTGAATGGTTCTTTGTGGAACCAAAAATGGTTATGTGAAGAACCTTTTAAGCAACTTTAATTTTAAGAGTGTATGTCTTTCCCACTTTCAGTCTGTTTTTCTTAATTAGTAAAATGCAATTTTATAGAAGGAGTTGAATCATGTAGACAACAGGTTAAGTAAAAATATTAAAATGCAATAGCGCATAAATGCTCCTCTTTATAGTTATTTTTCTAGCTGACTGATGAGCTTATAGACACCGAATGGTTATTCTGAGGTAAATGTATATTACGTTGCAATGTTTACAAGCTTTACATGTTTTCTGCAGTTTGAAACACTGAATGAACTTTTACATTAGATATTTCCGTAAGTTGTACTGTAGGCTCTCTTATAAAATAGCCTACCTTTTGATGTTAATTCATGTTCATTATGTAGCCTACTATAGTAGTAAAGAGAAAGATATAATGGGTTCACTTGCCGCTTGAACTGAGGCGCTAAAGCGACCGCGCCTGCTGCATTAAAGAGTGCCAAAAACAAAACTGTATTTATTGTTTGTATTTCGTTATGAATTTTGAATCATTTTAAAGCTGATACTTTGTTTATTAAAAAGTAACAAAGCACAAAGCTTTTTGCGATTACTGGACGGCAAGTGCGCTTCAAATAATGAAATTCACGCATTAACAGAACACAGCATAGAAGATCTTGTTAAGAAGAAGCCATATTAGTAATGATTATAAACGAGAATTGTTAACGATATTGCCAATATCCACACAGCTGACAGCTTTACCTGTTGTACTTTGTTCAAGTTGTGCACGAAATAGACGCTGTTTTTCTGCACTTTCACTGCTTACGTCTCCATCATTTCGATCTCTCTCGCGCTGCACAACTGAGCTGCGTTTAGCAAGCTGTGTGCGACAATGCTGCTGTGCGGCAGAGATGAGGACTGTTTGAAAATTTCTTTTTTTCCCACTAAAGCTTTGATGCGCATCGTCTCAGTTTATTACGTCAACATAACAAAAGATGTGATTGCAAAACAAGCAGAAAAAGGCATTACATGCAAAATTTTAAGTCATAACATGTAAATTTATATAGTCGCCAGTGGCAATCTCAAATTAATATTTTTTTTTTATATGTTTTAGGCGCAGTCATGTTGCCCTGTGTAAGCCAGCAAAACAATCACTAAGAAATGGTTTTGTCTTAGAAAATAATGACGTTTTCTGTATAATAAAATAGTAGTCATAGCAGTGAATTGGCAACTGTATTAGTGATTTTAGCAGCATTGTAAGAGTGTGATTTGCGATGAGATGCACTCTAAAAAACACTGGGTTAAAAACAACCCAATTTGGGTTGTTATTAACCCAAGGGCTGGGTAAATATAGGACAGGACCGATCTTGGGTTACATTTACCCAGCAAATTGTGTTGTTTATTTAACCCAGCATAATGGGTTGATTTAACACCGCTAATGGGTTTATTAATTTTTACTATATTACTAGCTTATTTTTTACTTCATACATTAAATAAGGTTTACAGATTAACTTAAATCCTCTAAACTGCTAACGGACCGCCGCCCAGCATTTCACTCTAGCCGAAACATGCTGTGACTCCATAACCTGCCAATAAACAAACAATAAACAGCTCTGAGGACATGTTTTAACATCCAAACAAAGTATTATATTCTGTATCTTTATGAATAAAATAATTTATTTTATGCAAAGCATCATGCAAAAAGACCGCGACACTCGTAAAAGGTGATTCACACCGCGCGCCTGTATGTTGCTCTGCATAAAATTTAACTATATACAGCACAGTAACGATTTTATAGATAAAATAAAATGTACACAAACCTGTATTTTACCGAAGAAGCATCAGTTCGATAGCGCTTAGAACTGCTCTCTCGTGAAGAGAAGATGCAAAATTCCCGCAATAAATAACTCAACCGCTGGGTTACGTCTGACCCTGGATCTGAGTAA
>NW_015506112.1:109632-129455 GCF_001515645.1 Sinocyclocheilus grahami | reverse complement strand
AATACTATTTTATGAGCTCAAAATACTTTCATCATAGTGCATGATTTGTAGACTAATGCATTTTGATGTCATCATTACATAACTAGCCCCATATGTGTGGCTTTTTTGACATAGTGAACTTGCTCAGTAGCGCACCCGGAACAGCATTGCATTTTAATACTTTAATACTATTTTATGAGCTCAAAATACTTTCACCATAGTGCATGATTTGTAGACTAATGCATTTTGATTACATAACTACATAACTAGCTCCATATGTATGGCTTTTATGACATAGTACAGGGCGCCAAACAAAAAAAAATTGAGTAAGGAGCCATTGGATCCTATAAGAAAAAAAACATAGACGCCAAATTATTTTTTTTATGTGCCATATAATAAACGTTTTATTTATTTGATTTTTTTTACATTTTAACATTTCAATCATACTGTCATGTGTTCATGTCTCATCTTTTCTTGACTTTATCAGCATTTGAATCCATCTTGTAGATGACCTGGGAACTAAGGTTCACTTAAAGTGGAAACTAAATGTATTTTCCAACTTGAAATAGTCACGCATTGTTTATTACACAGAATCTGTACCAATATCGTGGACCATAAGCATCACTTGGTCACTGAGTGTAGTTTGGGCTCCACCTCAATGCATCCTGTAAATGTTGTCATACACTCTTAAAAATAAAGGTGCTTCACGATGCCATAGAAGAACATTTTATGTCTAAATGGTTTCATAAAGAACCTTTAACATCAGAAGGTTCTTCAGATTACAAAAAGTTGAGAAAGAGATGGTTCTTTAAAGAACCTTTGACTGAATGGTTCTTTGTGGAACCAAAAATGGTTATGTGACGAACCTTTTAAGCACAACTGTATGCATTGGTTGTATTTCGTTATGAATTTTGAATAATTTTAAAGCTGATACTTTGCTTGTTAAAAAGTAACCAAGCACAAAGCTTTTTGCGATAACTGTACGGCAAGTGTGCTTCAAATAATGAAGTTCACGCATTAACAGAACACAGCATATACTAAGATCTTGTTAAGAAGAAGCCATATTAGTAATGATTATAAACGAGAATTGTTAATGATATTGCCAATATCCACACAGCTTACAGCTTTGTTGTACTTTGTTCAAGTTGTGCACGAAATAGATGCTGTTTTTCTGTACTTTCACTTCTTACGTCTCCGTCACTTCAATCTTTCTCGCGCTGCACAACTGAACTGTCTGATATTTAGCAGACTGTGTGCGACAATGCTGCTGTGCCTCAGCAAAAACTTCACTCGCAATTTAATATTTTTGGTCGCAAATGCAACCGTTTTAGCCGCAGTTTGGAGCCCTGTAGTAAACTTGCTCAGTAGCGCACCCGGAACAGCATTGCACTTTACTATTTTAATACTATTTTATGAACTCATCATAGTGTATAATTTGTAGACTAATGCATTTTGATGTTTGCATTACATAACTAGCTCCATATGTGTGGCTTTTTTGACATAGTAAACTTGCTCAGAAGCGCACCCGGTACAGCATTGCACTTGTAATGTAAAGAACTTGGGTACGAGTCCCGTGAAACACGAGCCACTTAAATCTGTTTCAGATAAATCTGAAGGCACTGTTAGTGCACTTTGAAAGTGTTTGCGAAGCAGCAAAATATAATTTTGCCTTCTGACACCAAGGTTGTTCATTCGAATGCATGAACTAATAAACAATGTAAAGATACTTTGAACACAATGCAAGTCACTTTAGACACAAGAGTCTCCTAAATACATCACAGTAAACAAAAAAAGCCTACAATTCACCATGTTGGAATCAGGTAAATAAATGTTGATATCATTAACATTTTGTTTGTATTGTTGTTCTGAATCTACTTTAATGTAGTAAAAAGGCACTATGACAAAAAAAGGTTCCTTACGGTCTTAAAATAATTAACTGTGGCTGACTGTAGATTGCTCACCGTCAGCGATGAAGTGTTCAGGAACATGGAGCGTGACCTTGACGGTGAGAGGACAGGACGTTTGCGTGCCGTACACGACCGCCACCACACACGTGCAGACAGTGATCAGTGTTAGCGAGGCTTTGCTCATGGGACTCTGAGGGCAGCCTGTGGGAACAGAGAGAAGAACATGATTAGACTCCTGCTGTGATTTCACATGACGTCACACCTCTCCCACTCACCATCAAATGAACTGCTGCCTTCCACCATTATCAGGCAAGCTTTTGCTCTTTCTTTAATCTATACCAGGGGTGCCCAAACTCGGTCCTGGAGGGCCGGCGTCCTGCAGAGTTTAGCTCCAACTTGCCTAAACACACCTGCTGGTAAGTTTCTAGTATGCCTATAAGAGCTTGATTAGCTGGTTCAGGTGTGTTTAATTGGGGTTGGAGCTAAACTCTGCAGGACACCGGCCCTCCAGGACCGAGTTTGGGCACCCCTGATCTATACCATTGTTCAAAAGTTTGGTCTTTGCTAAGACTTTTTTTTAAAAGTAGCTTATTCAGCTTACCAAGGCTGATCAAAAACACAGTAAGAACAGCAATATTGTGAAAATATTACAATTTATTTATTTTTGTAAAATGTAACTTACGCCTGTGATGTAAAGCTGAATTTTCAGCATCAGTCTTCAGTGTCACATGATCCTTCAGAAATCGTTCTAATATGCTGATTTGCAAAAATAACTATGTATGAGTATTACACTCTCTGGTCTCCTCTACACTGCTGAGGATATCGTAGAAACATCAGGAACGATTCTGTTCACTCACACTCATCTCAATGTTTCGAAAGCTTTTCTTTTTTTTAGTTGCTTGTGATTTTTTTCTGATTTTTTTGTCTCCACAGTTTAATCATGCCGCTGTCTAATATAATAAATTTTCCAAGCTGTTCTCAGAATTCTCCACTTCATTTCAATGGAACGATCTATAAAGCTTGCCTGAGTGAGCAACAATATCCATAAAAGGGGAGGAGCTTAGAAAAAGGTCAATTTGGACCACTTAATACAGCAAGCAGCTCTAATGCAACAATAAAAACGAGGAAAGACAAGTGTCCTGATGCTTTCTGGGGACAGCCTGGCCATAAATTGAATCCGCGAGCTCCCTGTGGAGTGGACGTGGGAGTGTTTATTCCCATGTCTCAAAGCTCTGTGATGACGATCAGATTTACGTAACATAGAAAACAAAGGTTAAAGTCCAAATGCAGTGATTCGTCTGCGAGACAGAGGTTAAACTTAAACTCTGAAATATCCACATCTAAGAACCGACAAATAGGTTTTGGCAGCTTTGTTGAAGATAAGATGCTTTGAAGTGAAAGAACAGCATGTAATAATGAACAGGTAACATTAATACCATTAATTAATACCAGTACCAGCTCCCAGCAAGCAAGAAATAACATTCCTTTGGACATATTGGTGGCCTTCACAAACAAACTCTTATTCTGTTCTTTAATTAGTTAAGTTTAGAAAAGTCCTTGTTAAGACCTGACTGATTTCTTTATGCAGATTAACAGATAATGGGTTTTCATCATTATCCAACAGGACTTAGATATCAGTGTTAGCCTGAAAATAATATATAATCACTGTTGTCTTGGAAACTGTGCTGAGATTCACCCGACTAAGTGTTATAGAGGGCCTGGTGGGGTGAAAAAAAAGTGAAGTAACTCCTCTTCAAGCAACCTGAGATTTCTGTAGATTACATTCAAACATCTCAAGTTTGCATTCAACATCTCACAAGTGCTTGTATTAGATTTGTTGTCTCTGCCGTGTTCAGCGCTCCTCCAAAGGGTCACACCTGGCTTGTTCGTCACAGTGCAACATTCACAGTATCTCACGTCTCTTCCAGAACAATCTGTTCCTAACTGTAGCCGTCGGTGAACAGCACACGATTATTAGCACAATCTCGACTGGAGATCCAGAAGATATTTTAAAAAAACGGATAATGGACGCTGGGTAAGTGGATTTGAAACCCGGTGGACATGGACAAAGGCAAACAAAAGTGTAAAATAAACAAAAATGAGATGAAGTCAACAAACTGGAAGTGGTTCTGAACTCATGAATAACTGGGACGCTCTTAAACAACAGATACAGGATATGCACACAGTATTTCATAGATCTTACTGTGGAATACACACCGTTCATACAAACAGAGCCTACTTTTGTGTGTGTGTAGCACATCTTAAAACTTAATACTTTGCAATAAGGTCCCATTAGTAATGCATTTGTTATAACGTATTAATCTGTGTTAAAATTAATAGTTCATGTTAGCTCAAATCCATGACAAATATTAACAGATACAACTTTGGATTGTAATTATGTATCCGTAAATGTTTAAATTAACAATAGCTAAGATTAATACGTGCTTTAGAAGTATTTCAATTGTTAGTTCATTTTAGTAATGCAGTTAACTAATGCTAACAAATTGAACCTTAAAAAACCTTAAAGTGTTGCCCATTATTTTATAGGCCAGTTTGCATGACACAATTGAACTAGTCGGAAACTAGTCTTTAACACATTGACAGGAATGAAAAACCGTCATGTACCAAAAGAGAAGACAGATCAAAGCCTTGAATCCTTTTAAAATATTAATATTATTCCTACTTTGTATACATTTGAAATACTTTTATGCAACAGTTACATTGTAATACCTGGTTTTAGGGTTAGGGTTAGTGAGTCATTGTATTATTCACTCAACTGATTCATTCAAAAACACTGAACCATTCAGGCACAAAACATCACAACTGTGTGCTCCTCCGTGTTGCAATGGTTCTGTGGTTTGGAACAATTCTTCTTGGATGCATAAAACTGTCAATACTAAGGCCAAAATACACAAATTTCCAACAGTTATATCCTTACTACTTAGACTGAAAACTGATTTTTTTTGTTTTTTTTGGTCGCCTGTTCATTAAAAAAAATTAAAATGCAATTGTTATGCTTTATGGTTTTGATCCACTGGCTTGTAGAGTCGAGAGTCATTCTTCAGAATCTGACTACACTGGCCACACAGTATGTTTTGCTCTGTAGATTTTGTGTTGAGGCACCATTGCATAGTCATGAAGAAAACATTGTCAGAGTATTTTAATATGGTGTCCATTGCACACTGTCGGTAGAATGTATATTCGAGAACTATTCTGAGCTGAATTCTGAACAAGAACGCTACATTAATCCCAATAGCAAATGTGTTATTGACCCAAACACACAATAATATTGAATGTGAATAAAGTGACGTGGTGTAAAAGCATTTAACAGGATTGTTTTAAAATGGTTTATCAATATTTTCTTCCAATTACAATGTATGATTTATTGCAAGACATGCACACAGAAATACAATGATACAACCAGATCTTACAAATGTAGCCCATTTTCTTTTTAAAAATCACCATTGAGTAACCCATTGACCACTAATCTAGGATGCATCCACCTTTTTATTTGTTAGTTAGTTTGTATGGCATTAGCTTAAATGGCACTACTTCCTGAAAATGAACCAGCTAGTTTTGTTTTTCCCCCTGATATATTTTTTGCTATAGAAACTCCCTTTATACTGACAAATTGTATTTAGTATTTCAACAATGATTCATATGTGTGACTAATACATAAAGAACTTGATACATAAAGAGAGGAGTATTGCAATGTTTAGTTGTTGAACAGTCACTGAAATAATAGGTTTAATGACAACTTTAAATGTGAAATGGGCCGCAATCACTGTGAAAGACCTAAGAGCACATTAGCATATGTACAAACACAACACCATGTTAACACTGAACACACACACACACACACACGCTCTCTCGGGTTTCAGAAGTGAATGAGCAAGTCCTTGACAAAGCTTAGCAGAGCTTCACACTTGTGTGTCCTTCATGCTAGAGAGCATCTTCCACACAATGCTCAACAACACTACTGGCTGTGCAATGATAATGCTCATGCATACAGTACATATAAAAAATGACAACCACTGGTTGAATGACTGAGCTACATGCGTCGATGGAGTCAGCAAAGTCAATTTTGTGAAAAATCGAGTTAAAGTTTTCTAATGGTTCCAAAGCACAGAGCAAAGTTGCATCTTTCCCGCCAGTTCATAATAATAATTACTATATTAATAATCATATTTGTTTTATTCTATCTTTGTTATTATAAGGATACATGCATAAAAACAAACAGAAAAAACAGTAGAACAAATTTAAGAAAAAAACAAATGCATTGCTTTTTTCATTTTACATCTAAGCAAAAGCATTCAAGTAAGAAAAACAAATAATCAAATGTAAAAATCCCTTTAGTGAGTTTATTACAAATAAATATATTATTAAAACTGCAAAAGCAGTTCAATCAAGAGCAGCGAGTGATTCCCTCTTTTCTTTTATCGTTAGATTAACATTAATGAGACAGACGGCCTATATATTAAGACCTACTGTAATGCACGGATCTAATATGTTACGCAGATGTTTTTCCCCAACAGTTCGCCAAACGGACACTTAAGACATAACAGATTATGCTTGCATGAATACTGTAATTCTGTGTATATGTGTAACATACTGCTTGGAGACTTGAAAGATAGGAAATCCAAATGTTATTTAGGACAGACCAGAGACATGATCCAAAATACAGGCAGCAGGTCAAAACACAGGTAGGCAATCCAGACAAACGACAATGCAGGGAACTCAGTCAAAAGGGTAAATCCAAGAAACAGGCAAGAGATCAAAAAAACCAAGAGACATAAACCTGGGAGAGTGCTCAGAAATGCAGTTACAACTAACAAGGTTTCGCTATGTGACTCAGAAAACACAGATGTAACGGGGTAACAAGACACAGGTGAATGCAATTAAGTGATGAGTCTGGCAAAGGATTATGGGGAATGTAGTCTGTGAGAGTGTAACAACAGTCTGGGATGGAGTGCCCTCTGGTGGTTCATGGGCACTCCAGCTGGGGTTTGTGACAATATGTATATTTATCGGGATCGCGCGCAATCGGAAGCGCCTTTATGACAGTCAGCGAGAAAGGAGCGGAGAAAAGGTACTCCTCTCAGAAAACGTACAAATAACGATAAATGTAGATGTTTAATTGCTATTTGAAGCATTGGGATCGCTAGATATGGGTTTAATGAACTCATTTTTATGAAAATCTCAAATTCGACTAAAATCAACACTTTTCACTTTTTTGCGTGTATCTCAAAATTACCCTGTGTGCATTCCGACTCATTTTGCCAGCACGGGTCACATATACACATACAATGTGTTTTCTGTGTCTGTCTGCAATGCAATAACTCAGAGGATAACTTCAGTCTATGCTGTTTATCAATGGCCATTTTCAAAACTGAAAAATACAGCTCGACAAGAAAACAAATATAAATATATACAGTGGTGTGAAAAAGTGTTGGCCCCCTTCCTGATTTCTCATTTTTTTGCATGTTTGTCACACTTTAATGTTTCAGATCATCAAACAAATTTAAATATTACACAAAGATAATGCAAGTATTACTTTTTCACGTAGGGCCAGGCAGGTTTGGACAGCTTTTTTCCCTTAATAAAATAAATAATCATTTAAAAACTGCATTTTGTATTTACTTGCATTATCTTTGTGTAATATTAAAATTTGTTTGATGATCTGAATCTTTTAAGTGTGACAAATATGCAAAAAATTAAAAAAACAGGAAGGGGGCCAACACTTTTTCACACCACTGTATATAAAAAAAAAAACAGAACCGTGGAGATGGATCCTCTCTGAACTCTGAGTATGACATGTTTATATTTTTGCATGTCCTCGAATGCACACCCACAACATCCTCTTGAAAATAGCTCAGCTATCAGCACAGATGGAGTATGAGGGATAATTCATGGCTATAGCGGCTCAGAAGAGCTAACAGCTCTTGAGGAATCAATAATGAACCCTGTTCTGTCCCTTCTGCTCAGAGCCCCTGGTCTGATAGTGAGCAGGTTTTCAGCAGTTCTACCACTGCAGCTTTTGATACAGATCGATTTACTGTAGACCGACACCACCACAATGAAAAGGGCTGAAACGCAGCGAAATAAATTTCCAAGGCAATTTATTTTAACTATGAGATTTGCAAGGGAGAATACACTGCAAACGATAACAGTGAATACATAAATGGGTGGTGCTTGCTTGTGCAAAACCCTCCACCACATGTTTTGTCTGCCCAACATCTCTGTGATATATATTATGGTCTGTATATGGCTTGGGTTTAATGTAGGTCTATGGGTTTTATCATCCTCCTGGTAAAAATTGCAAGCCTGATCATTCAGAAAAGTGACAACAAACCTCTCACAAGCTGTATGATTTAAGGTCTCTTTCACATCCGTAGCACAAATGGTGTGGGAAAAGGTGCAACTGGAGTTTGTGGAAATGTTGGATCTGTATGCAATAACAATTGTGATGCTTGCCTTGGGAGGAGGACTATAATATCACAGTCTCAAGCCCTTCACTAAAAGGGAAAAGTACAAAACAAGGCCATTTCATGCTTTTAAGAGCCTTTCAAAACAAACAGGCAATATACTGTAAGTATGCTGCTGGAAATAAATTTGTGTTTCTCAGCATTCAGGGCAACATTTGAACGGCCATCAAAGGAGAAAGCTGCTTCCTGCCTGCAGTCACAATATCTACAGCCACAAATAACTGAACATGCTAACTAGCCTTGTGACTTTTTTTTGTTGTTGTTGCGTATTTATTGATTTAGTTTCGTTAGTTATATCTATCTATCTATCTATCTATCTATCTATATATATATATATACACTCTTAAAAATAAAGGTGCTTCAAAAGGTTCTTCAAGCGATGCCATAGAAGAACCATTTTTGGTTCCACAAAGAACCATTCAGTCAAAGGTTCTTTAAAGAACCATCTCTTTCTTACCTTTTAGTAATCTGAAGAACCTTCTTTCGCCACAAAGAACCTTCTGTGAAACAGAAAGGTTCTTCTGATGTTAAAGGTTCTTTATGGAACCATTTAGACAAAAAGGTTCTTCTATGGCATCGTGAAGAACCTTTATTTTTAAGAGTGTATATACATTATGTGAGCCTGGTCCTGGTTTGCCGAATGGCTAAGTGACTTGACTTAAATGTGTTTCTGGGCTAGAGAAGCCCAGATAAATTGACTAGTGGCTTAGCAATGTGAACCTGGGTGCTGTACCCTTGAGCCCCGTTCACACTACAAGCGACAAAGTGACAAGATCCCATTCATTTCAATGGAGAGCTGGTGATTTCCGGCGACAAGTGCGACAGCGGCTGTTGGCGACGGATGAGGCGTGTCCGCAGCATCACGACAAAGTTCAGAATCCTTCAACTTTATGCAAATGAAGAGCGACTTTCGGGAGCGACAGCCAATAGGAAAGAAGACAGTAGAGCTCATGTGATCGTTCTCCTCTCAGCCGTAGATAAACATATGCAATGGAAAAAAAAGTAGGCTCTGTTTCTCATTCTTTTTTGTTTGTATGAACGGATTTAATTCATATTTATATTATATTTAGTCTTTTGCCTCCAAAATGTTTGTATTTAGCGGCAAGAAACCTGATTCGCTCTCAAGGCAACTAGTAGTGAGAACGCCCACTAGCAACCTCATCGCCAGCCCCTGGCGACATGCAGCAACAAGTGAACAAAGCTTTAGGTTTAGTTAACTAAAGCTCAAACTTACCTAGGTAGAAATGTGCACTGTGTGTCATTACAAACAGGAATCACATTGTAAGCTGATAGATGAAGGCCCGTCCCAGCAACCACCTGACTCAGGCTCAGGTGACCTGAGCAAATAGTTACATTTTGTCAATCAATAGATATCGTCGTCATATCCTCTTACCTTAATTATTATATATTTTTGTATCTTTATATATTAAACTAATTCGTAATTATCTTTAACTATCACTAAACATAACGTTTCGTAAACTCTTCACTATCACTGAACTAAATGTAACGAGTAAAAAAGATGTGGCCCCTTTAAGAGTGAGTGCTCCCTGCTGAACTGTCTGCTTCGCATGTCCACCATGAGTTCACGTATATGCGGGTAAATTATTTTCTGCTGCTCAAAGTAAGGCTGTTGACAGTAGAGCGTTTGTGGAAGACAGTTATACGGGTTCACCTTGAGTTAGGATGGAATAAAGCTGTGAAACGCCTACTGCAAACCAATCCCACTTAAATCCCATCTGAAATCAGCCCGTTCGCACACAATGTTTATATGAATGCCCATAGAAAACATTGAAAGGAGGGGCGATTCTAGGATTTAAATTTTAGGGGGGCTCAGCCCCCAGAGACAGGGTATAAGAATAATAAGTAAATAAATAAATAAATGTTTGATTAATGGGGTTGTATACTAAACTTATATTCCGCTGTACTGCATAGACAGGTATAACATTTGAGTACTGAATAAGCCAAATTCAAGTCTTCATGATCTCACACACACAACTTGTTCACTGTACAAACACAAAATTGTACTGCTTGCATTTCTAGCACAACCCTCTTTCCTTATCTCAAGTATGCAAACCTCTTTGCCACATACACTGGAATATGTATTATATTGAAAGTTGCATTTTCAAATGAAAATGGCAACATGGTCATTTTATAAAGTATGCATCCATATGTGCTTAATTTTCGCTGGGGGAAACAGCTGTGGTGTGATGATGGGTGAACGCAGTGAAAACTTAGGCTACAGTAGATGGGGAAACGATTATTGCTCCCCCATGATATTTTGTAAACTGTATTTATGACAAAGAACTGCACAGATGCAGATATTATAACAATCAGTAAACAGATCGCAGACTTATAAGTGCATTACCGCCACCTATCTCTCTATCTACTCTACTCTATCTACAATCTCAATCGGGAGTGTCAATGGTCCATTTGAGAGATAGGTGGTGGCAATGCACTTATAAGTTTGCGATCCGCCGTAAAGCAAGAAGAAGAAGAAGACGCCTCACGTGCAGGCTGAAGAAGAAGATGCGAAGGCGCTCTGGAAAGTTCGCACATTGCGGTGAAAATCAGAGGTAAAAACAATATAAATACTGTTCAGTTTATTGCACAGACTGATCGTTTCGTGTCTTTACACATCAATGTATCGTCACGAGCCGCAGGGTTTAATTTGGTTTTGTCTGTGTATGTTTTATGATTCTCAAAGCCGTGATTCCCATCCACTTGCATTATATGACTGACAGACTGCAACAGTTTGAGTTAAAAATCTCAGCTTGTGTTCTACTGAAGAAACAAAGTCACCTACATCTTTGATGCCCTGGGGGTAAGCAGATAAACATAACATTTTCATTTTTGGGTGAACTATCCCTTTAAGGGTCCATCAGCCTGCTAGTGATGGGAAGTTCGGCTCTTTTCAAAGATTCGGCTCTTTTGGCTCGGATCTGGTCTATGTATCCCTGCCTCTGCTGAATTATGTTTTATTCCCGGTGGGGATAAAAGCAAACATATATATATATGCCCCGGATTATGCTACCCCACCAACCACCAACAGAGCATATAAAATACCAAAAATATAAATATTTTTTATTAAGTAAAATACTGCAACATGACAATACCAACAACAATAAAATCAGAAAATTAGGAGAAAATATTAAATGAATTATTGGTCACACTTTAGTTTGGGGACCAATTCTCACTATTAACTGACTGTCACCTACGTTGTTTGCCTCAATAAATTCCTAATTGTATGCTTATTAACAGTTAGTAAGGTAGTTATTAAGTATAGGTATGGTGTAGGATTAATGGATCTAAAATACAGTCATGCAGAATAAGGTATATGTGCTTTATACTTTAGACTAGTAAACAGCTAATATGCTAGTAACGTGCATGCTAATAAGCAACTAGTTAATAGTGTCCCTAATTATTAATTAAGTAGATGTGTGGAACGGGATTTCCCAATCAAGCTGGAAATTTGTCAAATTGTGATTTAGTTGTGATAATTTAGGAGTATTTAGGAATGTTAGCTATGATATTAGTTTTAACAGCACAAATACATTTTTATTTAAAATAATACTATTATTATTAATAATAATAATAATAATAGGAAACCTTGACTGTTTTATCATTTCTGCAAAACTATAACATTATGTTGATTTTTGCATGTTTCACTATACTGTCAAAGTGAAATGTCCAGCGAGTGGAGATCAACATGTTTTATTTTCTCTGAAACAGGTAAACATGGAATCTTGCAATGTTTTCTTACATTGGCTGTTGTATGTATCGTGGCAGTTTGGGAAGAAAATGTCTGGTGAGTGGTGCTAAAAGGTTGCTGTATCACGTCTGAAAATAACATACCACTTCACTAAACCTAACCGGATAGTGTTAACAAAAGCAAATGTGAGATAAAACACATTTGCTGACGCAACCATGCTATTTCTTTCTTGCTTCTACAAGCCTTTGAGCTCTTTTATTGTAACTCATGTTTCCTGTGACACGTACCTGTGCGCTTCAAATCACAAGTGCAATGCTGTACCAGGTGCACTATCGAGTAAGTTTACTACATCAGAAAAGCCAAACATATGTAATGCAAACATAAAAATGTAGAGTATGAGTTTACAAATCACGCAGTATGGGAAAAGTGTTTTGACAGGTACGCAGCTCACTGGGATTTATAACACAGTTGCAGTTTATAGTTCATATTTTGGTATTAAATTCATCATTGTGCGATTAAACAGACTGAGAGTGATGTTGGTCTCTTGCGATGCCCCGCTTTGTGCATCATCATGAATTCTCAGCGGGCCATTTTGAAAGCTGGTGATAGATGAGTGTGACTGCAGGACTCTGATGCTACACGCTGGGCTAATCATCTCTATCAGGAGTTGTTTGTCTCTCATCCCTGGTAAAATAACAATAGGAAGTGACTGATTGTTCCTCCTCCTCCACTTTTGCAGACATGGTGAGCTGCTTTGCATTGAGAGATCTTTGTTCCCAAAAAATCAATTTCCAGTTTGGCTTTGTTTGATGTGTTCCTTTAGGTTTGTGATGTGATCTGCTGCATTGATTCATGAACCACCACTTTAACATTAGTGGACGTTTAAACCGGTGTTATTTTAATATCATTAAATACACTTTGTTCATATTTTGAATACGATTTTATTTTTTTATATTTTATATAATTGTAATAGTTTTTTTGACACTTTTATTAATCGTTTATGTCTATATCGATTCTATTAATTTGTATTTATTAGTTTTAGTATTTTAAATGGAAATTAGAAATGTTGCCTTGTAAAAATATTTGTATTTTATTTTATTTCAATTAACATTTTTTTAAAGTAACATTAACATTAGGTAACTTTGATTAATTGATTGATTGATTTAGTTTTAGTTAACAGTAATAACCCTGGTTTAATCGGTGTCACTTTCCAAACATAGGGTAAATATTGGTGCCTCATACATTTTTGAAGCAATAAAAGCATAATCCCCATGCTTTTTTGAGACATTAGATAAACTATAATCTAACATAAAATTAAATTAAATCAAATCAAGGTTGTAAACGGTATGTTGTCAACATGGGCTAGGTAACTATGCATCAAATAAATGTACGATAATATAAAATAAAACTAAAAGTAAAAAAAAAAATGCAAATACAAATAAAAGTTTATAGAATACTGAGGTTGGAATGTTAAGCACCTCCTTTTAATAATGTATTGTTGAAACAGAAAAATAAAATTACTTCTCTTAACTTGTACTCGATTTATGTAAAGTTTATTTTTATTTGTCAGGATGTTTTTTTTTTCTCCGTCTCATACAGGATACATGTTCAGGAGCTTATGTTTTCTCTGAAGTGTGCATCAGCTTCTTCCAGTTCTTCTCTTCTGGATGTGAACAAAGCAGCAACACATTTGGCCACCGAAGGCCTGTATAATGCCACATAGTCATATCACCATGAATTTGTTTTCACAGTGTCCCAAGATGCTCATATATTTTTCCTTTCAGAAAACTAATATTTTCCACTTTATTTGTGTAAAAACAATCGAGCAGCTCAGGTTGATCTGTGAAGTGAAATCACATCAGCATGTGCCGCAGTGTTCATACAGCAGCGTGACATTGAACAGCAATCAGATTAAAAAGAAAAAAAAAAGTCAGTGGGCATTCAGAAAGAAGCATACAGTGAACTATGATCCTGATGTGACTTAAAGTACTTCAAACAAAATCCACCTTGGATGGCATTTAGTTAGCTGGGTAAGTCTTTGAGAGGAATGCTTAACCTGAAAAAGTGCTTTCGTTTTTCACATGGAATGATACTGTTCTAGTTTTTAGAAAAGAGGCTTAATATCATTGTGAATACGAGTTATGAATAATATATTTTAATTGAAAACATTATATTCAGTTTGCACAAATATATTCTGACACACTGTAAAACAAATAAAAAACTTCATTAAACTTCATCTTTTAAATTAAACGAGATTCATTTTTTGAGACCCTGTGACCTCATATGAGGACATTATATTTTAGTGAATTTCTCTGAGACTGTACATGCCACCGTTTTAAGTCCTGTACGGAGCACATGCAGGGCTTTTCAGAGATACTAAATGTTTGGATGTTTCACCATGACCACTCCCTCTCATTGCTCTTCAAAAATGTCTGATATTCATTTAGTGACACTCTTATAGAAATATGATCATATTTTGTAATTATCATTTAAATCGGACAGATTTTTAAACTGTCTGTCATAAATCAACATCTCAGGAAAATGTTATGGGGTTTCAAATCAAAATATGACTTTCTGTTACGAAACAGGATGTTGATTTCATACATGTCTTCATATGAGGACACCGGGACTAAAAGCACGTTTATTAGCATTTTGGGAGACATAACAAATGAATAGGGAAATACATTATCTTTCAATATGCTATGAAATATTATATATTATTATGAAAATCTTGTCAAATATTACTCCCATTATTACACTTCTTTTTTCATTACATGTTGCCCCAAAAACACATTAATATGCAAATTAGATTTAGTTTATATATACATTGTATATAATGAGAAAACCAGTTTATGGCCATTTTACACACATTTTGCAGAAAGAAAAATGGTATATAAAATCATTCCTTTATAACATAGTCGAGAATCCTCTTTACACAAAGTTTGGTAAAAAAAAAAAAAAATCTTGAAAACTAAAATTGTATTGGTGATTTGAAAAATCCGAGGACATAGCATAACTTATGAATGAAATATAATAAAAAAAAAAAGTATGCTCTAAACAATGTAAAGACATGAAAAAAATATTTTTTTTTTTCCTGAAAATCTTTTCTCGGGTCTTAAGAGGATAAGTCAGTTTAATATAATTTAAGTAGAAATGGCTTGTGCAGTCAATTTGATTATGTTGCTATGTTATGTTCAACCAACAACTGTATTGAGTTAGAATAACTTAATTTGTAACATAAACACATATAAAAAAAAAAAACATTTACTACTGGTTTAAATACTTTACATTAGTTAGTTATGTTTAACAAGTTGTTAACAAAGGATAATAAAACATGATCTCGCTCGACACATATGAGCCGATTAAACAATGATAAATCGTTAACTACCATGACAACAAATGAACAGCTCACTATTTGTCCAGAGCAGAGCCGTCCTTAATATATATATATATATATATATAAATCCATTGCTCCAATAAATGGATCTGTGGGCGTGTAACCAATTTATATAATCTTTTTTCGGGTTCAAATCTACAGCTATCTTAGCACATGCTAAATGTAAGTTGTCACTTATGTTATGTGGTCAGCGGTGTTACTTGTCACTGGCATTAAGACAGTCATTGCTCATATAGAGTCATATGTATGTAGTGTACTCTTCAACACAATGGTAACCACAAAAACTTTAACATTACACAAACGCTTTCAAATGTATGCATTGAACACTAGCTTTCCCTTTACTTAAAAACACACAAAATAACACTTAATTTCAACATTTACTCTGCTTACCCAGTCCTATCCTACACAATTTCCAAAGTTAACGAGACAATTTGGTAAGACTTTAGTATAGAGACCAATTCTCACTATTAACAAGTTGATGTAATGATCCACATTATTGTATCAACTGAACTTAACAAGTTTTTTACTTTTTTTTTTAAACGTGCAACCATACATTATTTGAGTTGTGGTAACATGTCCCCTGAATTATTTATTTACTATTATTATACTTTTATAATTTTTTTTTAGAGTGTAGTGAGTACATGTAGTTAGTTAATACTCGGTTAAATGTATAATTACACTGTAACTAGGAATCCATCAAATGAAGTGTTACACTTTATTTGAAGGTGTTCTTGTTACGGTGCAATTATACATATAAGTACTGAGTAATATTAATTAACTACATGTACTTACTATACGGTTAGGGTTAGGATTTGGGTTTGGCTTAGGGTTACTTGTATGTAACTATGCATAATTAATTGTTATTATAATAGTAAGTACATGTAAAATGAGTAACAAGGACACCTTCAAATAAAGTGTTACGAAATTAAGTCTAACCAAATATTGTATGTTATGTATTTACATGTTTGTGTGTGTGTGTGTGTGTGTGCATGCGTGCGTGTGTGTGTGTGTGTGTGATTCCAGATATGTAATAATGAAGCTGCACTTTTTTGGGGGATTTATTTTGGGAATCGTGCGTTATGAGACTTGGCAGTGGTTGGAAATCTCTATTACGTTTTCATGTGCAAAGCGACTGACGTAAGTGAATGTTGGGCAAACGAAGGCGGTTACCTTTGCTGCGGCGCCGGCCCCTGTGCTCCGTGTAGAACTTGAGTTGAGTGTCATCATCCATTTCAGATCCAGAATCTCCCTGACGGCCCAACACGCCTCCAGCTTCACACAAAACACACAGACACTTCTGTCATCTCACACATCTGTCACAAACATTTTCTACACTTATAAATCGTTTTCATAATTTATTTATAGGATATGTACAAACAGTGAGCTCTTCATTCATTGTCACTAGTAATTTACTAATTATAATTTTTTTAATTCGCTTATTAAGAGTTTGATAATGTTTTTACCCTTTGTTTTTTACTCATTGTATCCTACCTCTAACTGATATATTCAAATGACTTGATCTCATGAGTATTTGCATGCCTTTTCTGTAACATACCTTTGTATAGACACAAAAACATACAATATTTACATATTTATGTAATTATTGTCACTGTTCATTTTTTCTGCCTGTTACTTTTTTATGTTTTGAAAAGTGATTATGTTTAGGATTTGGGATAAAAATAAGAGATTATAATTTTTTTTTTTCGATTTTATTATATTTTAGGAACACGATGCAATTAATGTCTAATAAAGGTTGGTTATTGGTTTTAATTTAGTATTTAAATAACTAAATACAGATATTAATATTTCTAGATGCAAACAAGTGTTCTGTTTTTATATTCATCATTTGAAAAATACTTTTCAGTGTCACCTTCACTTCAAACTCTCTCATAAGCATATAGTTTAATAGCTTGTCCTCCTGATACGTGTGCTGCTTAATGCATTTCAGACTTTTCCTCAGCACACAACTTAAATCCTTATCTGTAAATGTTGGAAATGTGTGCATAAAGGCTTGTCCCGACAGCAAGCAAGTCTACGTTAGACATAGATTGTACTGAACGAGCACCAGCGCACACATGCACATCAAACAGAAGTAGACAGTATACATTTTGCAATATTAAAGTTTGGTAATTTTAAAGACCAATCCTAATTATTAACTAGTATGCATATTATTAGTATTTATAAAGCACATAGTAATGCCTTATTCTGCATGAGCATATTTTAGATCTTATAACCCCATACCTACACTTAACAACTACCTTACTAACGATTAATAAGCAGCAAATTAGGAGCTTATTGAGGCACAAGTCGTAGTTAATAGTGAGAATTGGATCTTAAAGAACAGTGTGGCCAATATTTTGCATCCAAAAGTGGAAGATCTTTACATCTTTTTTCCCCATTTATAACAGCACGATAAAGAGTGTGAAGATAGTGTTGCAGCCAGTTGGTGCTATATGAATATATTTAAAGACAGAGCCATAGTTTAATCGGTAAACCACTGTTTAACACACACATACACACAAACATTATTTTTTACTGAAAACATTATTTTTGTGTATCGTTACACCCCTGGATTTTCAAAAATACGAATTTTTCAGTATTAATTCCTATAGACATGATAGCGTATACATAACATAGGGTATATTTCCAGAAATTTAGAAATTGTGGAAATGCTACCAATAGATATTTGCATTTTATTTATTTAAAACTGTTATACGACTATGTTTCAGCACAATTCTAGTATATATATATATATATATATATATATAGCTTTAAAGTGTCCACCAAATGATTAGATTTTTGTTCTTTCTCTCTAGCTAACAATCACACTCATTAAACAATCACACCAAGCAAAACTAAAAAAGCCACATCTCAAGCTGTCGCATATTTGTGGTGTAAAAAGTATCTTGATGCTTGGTTCTAAAAATCTAATATCTAATGTTTTTTTTTTCTTTCTCTCTGTCTCTCTGTTCCAAAACCAACTCCTTGTGTGACACAAATGAGGCCTCTTACATGAAGCATGCAGAGAGACTCAACTCACTCCTGATTCCAACAGATACTGTTCCCTTTCGATATTTCACCCGTACTGCATCTTGCTTGAGCCGCATATGGGAAAAAGCCTTTTTTCTCCTGAACTGAAGCCTATTTCATCCACGGAGTGAAACTGCATGGCCATTGGTTCGTGCGGGGCTTTAAAAATGAACCAATGGTGCGGCAGCGGAGCTGCACGAGCCTATGGCGACGAAGCCCGCCAAAGCCCGCCAGAATGGGCGGGGCATCTGGCTATATAAGCTGGCGTTCGCAACAGGATTCTCAAGATTTTTTCTCCTTCAGCGACGACTCTACGTCTCAAGCTGATCCGAAGCCGCTCGCCGTTGACACGCCTTCGCAGCTGGAATCAGGACCTCTCAGCTCGGCTGACTTGCTTCTCCGCTTCTTCAGCGACGCAGCAGTTCCGGTCCGGTTCCCACTTCAAAGAGCTTCTAAAAGAGCAGCGGCGTTGTTGCAAATGCCACGCCGTTATTGCGGCTCATGCGTGTCTCCCCTGCATGCCGACGACGGCCACAAGGAGTGCGTTTCCTGCTTGGGGAAACCCCATGTGGAAGCTGCGCTCACGGGAGGTATTTGCTCTCATTGCGAGAGTTTTACAGTCTCGCCTCTCTCCGCTCACGGATCGCTTTCTTTTCAGAGAGCGGCTCTGCCCCTCGCACCCTTCCATTTTCTTCCTCCCAGGGATCTGTGAGGAAAAAACAGCGGAGCAGAGGACTCGAGTGACTGGCTGCGAGCGAGCTCACGTTGGCCCAGATCCCGCGTGCCTCGCTCTCGCCCCAGAGAGAGTATTCTCCCATCCTTTTCTCCCAGTCTGATCAGCGTCCCTCTGCTGGTGCGAGCGACCTGATCTCATTTGGGGGAAGTGAGGACGAGCTGCTTGATGACAGCATGTCATCAGCTGCATCGGATGCAGAGGAGCTGTTGGGCTCGGTGACTGACCACACCCCCTCGCCATCGTCCGCGCCCAGCGCCACCAAAGACGGGATGGATGCCGAGCTTCTCCGTATCCTCTCCAAGGCGATCGAAGAGCTGGGTTTAGAGTGGTCCCCTCCAGAGGAGCCCTCTCGCAGCCATCTGGATGAATGGTTCCTGCCGGGGCGCCGACAGGCCCCTCGTCAGCGTACCTCTCCATTCTTCCCGGAGGTCCACGACGAGCTCACCAGATCGTGGCGCGCTCCATACTCCGCCCGCTTCCATACTGCCTCTTCATCCGTCCTCAACTCCATCGACGGTGCTGAAGAAAAGGGGTCCGATAAGCCGCCTCCCCTAGATGAGTCAGTGGCCGCGCATCTCTG
>NW_015506112.1:108421-108777 GCF_001515645.1 Sinocyclocheilus grahami | reverse complement strand
AACCAGCTCCTGCCCCCCCCACTGTTCAGGCCGCTAAAGCGCAGCAGACGTGGGGACGCTCTCACTCGGCCAGACGCTACCCTCCTCCTAAGCGCCAGGGACCCTGACCCAAGATTGCATTGGACCCAGGGACCCATTCATGTGCCCTAGTATCTGACCGCTGTGATAGCGGGGAAAATAATAAAACACAAATATTTTCAAAAAGAGAGCAAACTTCCTCTTCCATCACTCATTTTTGTTCTGCCCCCATGCGGCCAGTCACCTGAGTTAGTTCAACCCCTCGTCACGCGGGCCGAGGCCTGGCAGGCCATCCCCGGGGTGTCGGAATGGGTTATGGGCATAATAAAGCGAGGATA
>NW_015506112.1:107189-107591 GCF_001515645.1 Sinocyclocheilus grahami | reverse complement strand
TGAAGGATGCATACTTTCACATCCAGATAGCCCCTCATCACAGGCCATTCTTGAGATTCGCCTTCAAGGGTGTGGCTTATCAATATACGGTCCTTCCCTTCGGGCTGTCCCTGACCCCCCGCACCTTTATGAAGTGCATGGATGCGGCTCTTTCCCCTCTGAGACAGATGGGAGTCCGTATTGTCAATTACCTTGACGACTGGCTCATCCTGGCACAGTCGGAAGCAGAACTAATATCTCACAGAGCCCTCCTCCTCAGCCACCTGGAGTGCCTGGGACTCAGGGTCAATTTTGCCAAAAGCTCATTGTTTCCCAGCCAACGAATCTCATTCCTGGGAACAATCTTCAGCTCAAATGAAAGCTGTAGTCACGCCAGAACGAGCTCTGGCCATACGGAGGCTG
>NW_015506112.1:106496-106898 GCF_001515645.1 Sinocyclocheilus grahami | reverse complement strand
CCATCTCGCTAGCATACTCTTCCTTGGGCCTCCAATGCCCCATTGGAGTATGGGCCCACTCGACTAGAGGCATCGCCTCGTCATGGGCATGGTCCAGTGGTGTGTCCATTGCGGATATTTGTGAGGCGGCCGGCTGGGCCTCGCCATCTACATTTGCGAGGTTTTACAGCCGTGCCATGCCCAAGTTCTCTGGTATTGTTCACCTGTTAGCTCTCGACCCCTGGGTGTCGAAGTTATGGGTATACTCTGGAGCGATTAACCAGGCCAGGTGTGACCTAGAAAGCTCAGCCCGCTTAGCCTTGGGTCATTGTTGACTTCTCTATAAGCATTGGTTGCTTATGGAAGTTATACCTTTAGTCGTTCCACTACATTAGCACGGCGTGATTGGACTGTTCCCATATG